>NW_027175820.1:2442500-2695000 GCF_023055335.1 Clinocottus analis
AGTCAAACGTTTAAAAAATGTAGAAGTTATCGTTTCTCCAAGTTTGATTTGAGACACACAGAATCAGCCCAAGACTGTCAAAGGGACCGAACAGCTGCTGCATTGCGCTATAAGTAATTATTAAAGTGCTTTTTTTTGGCACTAACACCGACGTGTTGGCAGTTCCCTCATCGGGAGTCAGGAGCTCATCCTTCTTGAGAAACTAAGTTTATTGTGATGGGAAACTGTCGGACATATTGATAGAAGCACATGAATATTTAATGACTGACACGCACACACACACACACACACACACACACACACACACACACACACACACACACACACACCAAAGACTTTAATATTTAGTATCACAAGACGTACATATGATGATAATATCATTATTTTTTAAAGCTAATAATGTCTTAGTAAACGTAATGTTTGATTGTGCCATCATGGAGATATCAAAACTACCACACAACATTTAAAAAATGTTTACTGAAGAATTAGGGGGATACACACATTTGGAAGGTGAAAAGTTGAGACATTATTATGAGCAATAGGCATTTTTAACAGATATTTAGGTAACACACAGGTTTAAATGATAAAGTTAACGATGGCTGAATGTCATTCAGCTGCTTCAGTTTGTGCACGCTGACCCACTGATACACTCGGATAGCACAGAATGAGCATCATTAATGTCCTTCATAGCACCTCGAGTTCAAGTGTTAGAAAAAGATCTGTCACGCTTCAACATTTCACATTTCAAGTTGACACTTCAAGCGAAGGACAACTCTCATCCTCGACAATTTCTCACGTTTAAATGGACACTGACTCTGCAGATCTTGCTGATTGATAAACCTCAATCTGACACCACTTTTTTTTTATTTTGCACGCAAGTTGTCCTCCCCTGTGTGCGTCGAAAATGCTTTCATTCGCACAATCCGGCAGTTTTCCATATGGGCCTTGTTTGTTGAAAAAGGCTGAGAAGGACATCGACCATTTGAATGAAGGATGAATTAATGAATGAAAAAACACTGTCATCCCAAACTCAGGTAGATTAAAACTCCACCAGAGACCGATAAGGACAGATGTTTTTCCTCCTTAACATTACACCAGATTCCGAGTCAAAGAGGAGCGTCTCACCCAAACTATTCAAGGATTAAATAAACACCCAAATCTTCTATGGCTATGAAAAAAAAGGACAACTAATTACAAGGTTCAACACACACTTGGAAGGTAGTCCATATCCTCAGAAAGACCATAACATGTGGAAAGTCTCAAGGGATGAGCAAGTGTGGTCCTTTTTTAATGAACTACTTGGTAAGGGGACAGTGCACATTAATAAAACACATTTCTGTAAATGCTTTCTCTTTCCTGTTTAGTATAAATGTAAAAAATATTTTTGGCTGCTGGTGGGACCAATCACGGCCTGATGCGAGGCCGTGCCTTGACTTAGCATTGCTTATTGCTAGATTCTAACATCAGCGCGCCAACACGATCACAACGGCAATGCTAACAAGCTGATGTTAAGCAAATATAATCTTTCTCATGCTCTCAATTTCAGTTTAGCGTGCTAGCATGGTAATCGAGTACAAAGCACAAGTGAGGCTGATGGGAGTGTTATCGGTTTCACAGCTGCCACTGGATAATTTAATCTGGATAGCACCACGCCGCTGGCCCGGTTTATAACCGGTTTAGTGTGTGTGTGCAATGACAATTCGACCTTATCCATTGTTTATGATTCAATATTTATTTTTCCCATGTAGAGACAACAATGAAGAGAGTATCTTTAACTGGACATCACAACCCCGTAGGGATTATTGTGGATGAGGAGCCAGACACCGTCATAGCCGCCGGACGAAAACACCTCAACTCTTTCGACTTCCAAAACCCTCAGAAGGTACTCGGCACACCGCCGACGTCACTATCAGAGCTTTTGCATGTAAACAACAGATGACATTCATTTACAATGTGACGTGGAGATAACGATAACGAGGCCTTCTCCTCACAGAGACCTGCGGAAATACACGTGATGTGGCCAGCGTGCATCGACGGCGGGCTTCCAGCGAGACTGAGAGCAGTAAACTAACATCATATAACAGCACGTAGCGGAACATGTGGACCATGTATAGTCACATCTGATTGTAACACCTCGCACCATGTGGCTCTCACTTAGGATTGCAACTACAACATCACAATCTTCCACAAGAGGGAGGAGGCCAACTGTGTGTTTCTGTGCGGGACCAATGGCAAGGAGACCCTGTGCTGCGACATGGTAGGACACTGACACCGAGATGAGCAGCGACATGTCTGTCTCGCCGTCACAGCATCTCGGGGACAGTCATCGGCACCGACGGGGCTCCTCTCCGTCCGGTCACAGAGGACACCTCCGTGTGTTTGACACAATCCAAATTGTGCTGCCAGATGGAGAACCGCTGGGGTTAGATTTGAGATCTCTTGTGTTTTCTTGTAGAATTTGTCACAGCAGTCACCCCTGTGCCTTCCCTCTGCAAAAACGGATCACATAAAAAAGACCATCAGTGAATTTATCCCAAAGGAAGGTGAACAGTTTGCCCTTCTGGGTGAGTTTCTGAACACGCAGGAATTTAATGCTCTTTTCAGCAGAACTAACCGCACTTTCTCATGATGGTGTCTCCTTCTGACCTAACAATGCTTAGGAGGGATGACATTGCGCTGGTGCTTCCAGCTTGTGCCCCTGCTCTTCACTCCAGACTCCAGTTTTATTCCACTGGCATGCCAGCCAGCACAGACACCTTTTGCATTTTATCTATGGTTTGCATATATATCATTAAACTGGCGTCTGGAATATGAAACTGACGCGCTCGCTGCAAACCAAAAGCACAGCGATGATGTGACACCCGAAACACGTGTAACACTTGGCGCCGTCTTTTTGCAGATTCTCCAGAAAGTGATCTCTACATTGCGTACTCTGGATCTCAAGGTTATGTCGGCATCCACAAGTTTGGGAAACACAGAGTTGGACCGGCAAGACACAATAAAGGTATTTGCAATGGAGATGGATCCGTTTTTTTGTAAACGATGTTCACTTAAAAATGCACACGTTCTACGGCGATAGAGAGAAACAATGGCTTTGTTTTTCTCTCTTCAGAGCAGCACTATGTGGGTTTGGTGCTCAGCAGACTGAGAGAACCCCTGAAGAGGCAAGTCTATGCCTTTTATAGGGAGAAAACCACAGACAGAGGCTTGTACGGTGAAATGTGGCTCCCTTTTGTGGCCCGGCTTTGCATGGTAAGACCTGCACAAGTAAGATTTTATTTAGCAAAATTGTCTGAATAAAAACTCATCGTTAGCATCAGATATGTGCACATATGCGAGGTACATATACTACTAATTATATATTGTCGCTATAGGGGGATCGTGGCGGCCCCAAGAACATCCTGCAGTTCAGCTGGACGTCCGAGATGAATGCCCCGCTCTTCTGTGGAGACGCCGACAGCGGAGAGCGGTTCTCTGAGCTGGTGGACGCGGCCACGGTGCACGCAGACCAGTGGCAGGACACCAGGGTTTACGCACTCTTCAGGAATGAATGGTACACAGACTCATGCATTATCATTCACGCGCTCAAGAAAGAAGGGTGGGGAGTTTTCAAACTCGTTTGAATCCCGTTGTTGTGAGATAAATTGAAGTCAGACTCAAGTACAGCCATGACTTAAGCATTAGCGTGCAATAATGTGCATTTTCAAGATTAAGCCGAATGTGAAAACACGTTGACTTCTCCATTTCGGTTTGTTTTACATTAAACAGTCACATGACGTGTCAGGCACCAAACCATAGCCACAAACCATCATGACTAATCATGAGATGGGAATAAAGACTCTAAAAACAGTTTTTACTCCGAGGTAAAACAAGATAATGTTTTCCCTGTGCTTTGAAGATGACGTTGATCAGAACTGTTTGGTTTTATCCCGTTTATTCTAACAGGGAACGCCTTGTTTATGCTTGCTCTTTTTAGCTTTTGAGTTGATTTCCTCCTTTCTAAACGTAGCCCAGCCTAATTATATGTTTTTTCCGAACATTTTCCTGACCATCATGACTTAAGACTTTGTGTCTGTTCACAACGCTGACCGATGCGTCTCTCCGCAGGGGCATGAGTGCTGTGTGTGTCTACACCATACAAGATATTGACCACATCTTCGCAACCTCCCCATTTAAAGGCGAGGTCGGGCAAACAGACAGGCCGAGAAAGGTATGTGTCCAGCAACTTTATCTGCAGTGCAAAATAACAGCTGTGCCAACTGGACTCGTCACCAGAAGATTCCTGACACCAATATGGACACAATCTTTCAACCCCAACGCTTTAATACAGTTACGAAGTCAAAGATGTAATTAATTCTGAGTAATATATATTACTCTTTTTGTTTCATTATTGGTAAATCATCTTCATGTCTGCACATCTTGAAACATAACTTGACATTTTCTCAAATTTCACCAGTATTTTCAAATGACCTTTTTGACCTTTTGTGTATATTATAGTAGCTTTGAAGTCACCACTAGTGCTACTAGAATACCCAACAACTGCATTATTACTGTATGTAATTATATATTCTATATATAAGTCTCAACGTCAGCGTCAAGCTCAATTTAATGTACGTAGCCGTCAAATATTTAGGAATATTAAGGTTCTTCTATAAAAATAAGTCAGCTGAAAGCATTCAAAACTGAGCCAGACAGGTTTTCCTGTAAACTCATGAAGCGAACAATAGCTTCATTAGCCAACTAATGAAAACTAGCTCGCTAGTTACAGATGATCACATTGGAAACTATTTTCGGGGAATGAACCCTCTGCCAATCAAATATTCACCAAAACGGGAGAAGTTTGACAAAGGAGCGAAACGTTTTTTTTTCCCATGGAGATGAGCCTTCAGTGCCGTTCCTCTTTCTTCTTTCAAAGAAGAAACGCTCTACAGATATAACTGACGTCGCAGCGTCATATTCTGACCGCTCTGGGAGCCGCCGAGACCCAAAAGTCGCTCCTCTGCGTCAGCTCACACACATATCCGCGACTCCCGCGTGACCTCGTGAGGAATCCAGGCAACATGTACAGGCAGGACAAACCACATGCCTTTCTTCTTCTTCTTCTTCTTCTTCTTCTTCTTCTTCTTCTAATTCTTCTTCTTCTTCTTCTTCTTCTTCTTCTTCTCCTTCTCCTTCTCCTTCTCCTTCTTCTTCTTCTTCTTCTTTTTTACATCAGTGTGTTGAAGACAGCAGAAAGATTCAACCAGCGGTCCTGAAGATGATCAAGATGCATTCGGAGATGAAGCAATTGGTCCGGCCTGTGAACAACCGCCCGCTCCTCTCTAATCACCACTACTACACTCACATCCACGTCAGCACCAGAGACCAACACCAAACCGTCCTGTTCCTGTCTCTCAGTGAGTGATATTGATCAGGGAAGTTGATTTGTGTAGTGTCCTTTTCATGATTGTACATTCGAGGGGATTTACATACACACGTTCCTCTTAACAGTTTTTCCTGTAAGAACAATGCACTGTTTGACATTTTTAAATCCAAACCCACAAAAGGGAACTGGGTTTTCTGTTGAACTTTGACTGATCTCCAGATAGCTTGCTTTTTGGCCTCAGTTACATCAGCACTGCTAACCTTCCTGTTGGCTCTTTGGTAATAAAATATGTGCAACAGTCAAGTTACAGCATTGTGAAAGAAGCTATAAGTTACAGTACCAATGTAGTACCAAGCCCAACAGACTCTTTTTTTTCGCTTTAAAACCTTTGATATGCTTTGCTGGACGTGTCATAGCGAGGTGATGAAGCATGGGATATGAGTGGGCTTGTTTTTGAAGGCAGGGTGTGTAAAAACGGGTGTGAGTATTTAGTCATGTTCCTTCCTGTCTCCTTGATCCAGATAACGGAGGGATTCATAAGGTGATGCAGAACAAAAGTCAGGCATTCATCATCGCCGAGTATCAACCTTTCACCCACAGGGCCAACGTGGTCAGCATCAACCTCCAGCCCTCTTCTGTGAGTAACAACGCCGCCTACACAACTATTCCCTCCTAAAACAAGACACAATGGAAGATTCATACCCATGTACATCAATATTGGTGAGAGTGAGTTCAAGAAAAATGGGAGCAATTCTGAGAGAAGGGCGTAGAACTTGGATGTTTTTCAGAGGATACTGCTTGTTTTAAGAATAAAAAAAAAAGAAAAGTGGTTTCCATTACAAGGTTGTGCTGTGTATCATTGCAGGGGAAGCTGTACGTGAGCTCCAGAAATGAACTGGTCCAACTGAACGTGGCAAACTGTGGCCAGTATGGGAACACCTGTGAGCTATGCGTCTTGGCCAGAGATCCCGACTGTGGCTGGAACGGCACCCACTGCACCCCCAAGTAAGATGGATCATCCTCTAGATATTAAAACATACCTTGATCATACCATACATGATCCCTTCAGAGTGATGAGTTCTCTCACAATTTGACATAATAGGTGAAGGTTTAAGTGCTCGTGCTATTAATATTCACCTCCAGGCCTAAGCATGCGGCTGTCATGTGTTTGAACAGCAGTCGCCTCATTGTCACATGTTGTGTTCTGAAACTCAGAACTGCCAAGATCAGCAGAAGAAAAAGTAATTCCTACAGAGTATTTTATGATGAGAGGACTTGTCATGAGAGTTTCGCATGATTAAATATGTAACAACCTTTTTTCTATCAGGAAATATAAGTTTAAAAAAAAAGGTACTGGTTTGAGGATATAAAGATAAATCCAGCCCCCTGTACAGCCAGTTATGGTTTTAAACTTCAAAAAGTAGCGATAACTTTCCTATTTTAGTGCTACTTTGGTCCAAAGTGTGTTTGGACCAAAGGCAAAGCTGATTTTTGCTTTGTGTTAATTGCCGCTGGAGTCTTTCGCAACCTGAGAGCATTAGCTCATAACAGCCAATGGGAGAAGTCCTTAAGGGGAGGAAGAGGGCCTCACCTCAACAGATACCACTTAGTGCTAACTGGATTTGTTGGAAAGTACAAACGCCAACTGGAATCAAGTAACAAATACATATTTCTGGAACTTACCCTGTAGTCTTATGGCTCAGCATTGACTGTACACCCCCTCTCTCTCATGATTACATTCTGACTTTACAGGGACAAGTTAACTTAAAAAAAAGGACTTTGTTTGCAAACAGGAAGAAAGTTTGTCATGAAGTTAATTATATCTTTAGATTTTACTGGTTTCTACGTAACACACAGGAACACGGCCAGCGCCCTCTTCCCGCCAACCAGCAGCACATCTGCATACACACTTCCTGTGTGCTCAATGATGACTTTGATTAGTCAGACGCGACGTAAAATCGAATTTGCTCTTTGTCTGGGTGATGGGGAGAGTTGACTCACAATCTCGCAACTGGAGAAAATGTATTCTTGCTCTCAGCAATAGTCGGTCTGGCAGTGCATCTTTTTGTGGTAAAACATAAAGACTGCAAAATCCCCCGTGAGCCCCCCCCAGGAAGTGATGTGGTTAATGTAACTTTTTTTCTTCTTAACGCTGGTGTGGTTTCATTCAATCTAGTGCAACCCCTCCTTCTGAACCTGATATGGAAATCTACCTCACAGCGTGTTACTGTGAGCAGCACTGGAAACGTCTGGTTTTTAATTAGATATCTACTGAGGTGTATAGAGGCCCATTTCCTGCAGCATCACTCCAGTGTTCTAGTGGTACATTGTGTTTGATAATCGCCTTAGAAGACTAATGGACGAGTAGAAAACCCTTGTGCAGTGATGTCACACAGCTGAAAACAGTTCTGCTGGTGAGAGAAGTTATAAAACTGGTCTTTCTTTGAGCTAGTTGAGTATCTGGAGCATCACATTTGTGGGTTCATTAAACTCTCAAAATGGCCAGAAAAAGAGAACTTTATGTGAAACTCGTCTGTTCTTGTACTTAGAAGTGAAGGATATTTTAAAGTTAAACAGAAGAAGTTGAAAGCAGACCTTAGATACATTTAGTCATGAAGATCTTCCTCATATGGGTGTTTGTGGTACAAACTTTTTACACCGGTGTTGTTGCCAATAAAGTCTTCATCAGAAAGATGTGGGTTCAGTCGTGTACAGTAACTCGGCTCTGCTGTCAAACTGTATTGTGACAGTTGTGTACCTTGTGTGCGTCTGCCTTAATATCAATTTAAACTGTTGGATTTACTGGCAGGTAGTTTTGTTGTGTCTGGTGTGTGTGTACATATTGCTGTTGAGTGGTATGTACTCACTCACAGTACATTTTGAAGTATCCCAATAGAAGAGCTGTATAGAAACAAAAGAAATGTGTTGAAACTTGAGGGGTTTTTATTGCCTTCGACGCTAAAGTGTGATGCACAAACTGAGTCGTAGAAAAGTCCTCGTGGTATAAATTCTGTCATGAGTGATCATCTGTTTCCGCTGTCTCCTTGCATCTGAATGTGTGTCTTTGTGTCCTGACGGCATCACGTGAGTAGCTTTAGCCATGCACAGCTTTAGCCATGCACAGCTTTAGCCATTCACAGCTTTAGCCATGCGTAGCTTGAGCCATGCACAGCTTTAGCCATGCGTAGCTTTAGCCATGCACAGCTTTAGCCATGCGTAGCTTTAGCCATGCACAGCTTTAGCCATGCGTAGCTTTAGCCATGCGTAGCTTTAGCCATGCGCAGCTTTAGCCATGCGTAGCTTTCGCCATGCGTAGCTTTAGCCATGCGTAGCTTTAGCCATGCGCAGATTTAGCCATGCGTAGCTTTAGCCATGCGTAGCTTTAGCCATGCGCAGCTTTATCCATGCACAGCTTTAGCCATGAGTAGCTTTAGCCATGCACAGCTTCAGCCATGCACAGTTTTTCCCATGTGTAGCTTTTGCCATGTGTAGCTTTAGCCATGCGTAGCTTTAGCCATGCGTAGCTTTAGCCATGCGTAGCTTTAGCCATGCACAGCTTTAGCCATGAGTAGCTTTAGGCATGAGTAGCTTTAGGCGCCAAATTCTAACCAAACCACGCTGTAGTCCAGTTTATTCGATCCAAACAAGTGGATTGCATTTTCTCTTTCTGCGGTATTTCAAAAGTTCACTGAAAATTAGCTTGACAAAAACGAATGGAAACATGCACGGTTTATGTTTGTAGCCTAACTCAAATAT
Organism: Clinocottus analis; assembly: GCF_023055335.1. NCBI lineage: Eukaryota > Metazoa > Chordata > Actinopteri > Perciformes > Cottidae > Clinocottus > Clinocottus analis. The sequence goes on from NW_027175820.1 coordinate 2,451,622, forward strand.
CCTTTACTTTCACAGCGGCACGCTGCAGGATGTGACCTATGGGAACCATGCCAAGTGCTCGCCTGTGTCCACGGCTCAGTTCCCTGACAATGGTATGAGGTTCCAGTCTGGCTAAGCTAGGCTCACCAAAAAAAGCATGAAGCGAAAATCCTGATTTGAAGAACTGAAGGAAGAGTCATAATGAAACAAACAAAAAAAAAACACATGGCAAGTGACCGCTAGCAAGAGCCCTTGAGCAAGGCAGTAAACTTCCAAAACATTCATCACAGGCTCTGCCCTGGGAGATAACATTAATCCGAAAAGATCCGGATATGCCTGTTTCATGATCAACATAGACACACTCAAAACATCGACGTGACGCTTTATTTACTTTGAGTTGGCAGGTTTGGAAAAGTGACACACGAGTGCTTTCTTAGTATCGCGGTTTGTCTCCGACAGTTTACTTTGGGACACTGCGAAGACAACAATCATCCTGAGCCAAGCCACACTCTTCAAACACAACCATAATAATTGAAGCTCAACGTCCCCAGAAGTCCTCTTACATACACTTATTTTACTGTTTAAGTAGACTTAATTACATATTAATTTAGAAATACCGTTTCTTAAATAATGAGGCATTTAGGTTGATTTGAACCTTTAACATTTGCTTCAAATCATATGGGAATCTTGCAAGCAATTGACACGGCCACTTCCTGGACTTCCTGTCTGCTATTTTGCCGTGGTCACGTCTCTGCCACGATGAATGTTTCCCCTGACTATCTAATTACAAATTAGTCAACTTCTTTCTTATCTCCCGGTCAACAACTTCCGTTCAACATCAGAGAGCAGAATACCGTACGCTGACGATACAGTTCTCTATTCTCCTAGTCCACTCACTCATCAACCAAAATGTCTACTTGTTTTCCCCTCACATCTCAAGTCAACGTGAAGAACTCTACTTCTGCGTTATAGAATAACCTTTGATAAAATACATCTTCAAGTTGTTGCATCGTTCAAACACGTGGCGTACTTTTACTATCTCCGAGAGGCTCGCCATGCTCGAACAAATAGTCTGCGGATTAAAAAAAAAAAAAGGGGTTAAACAAACACCCGTCTAAAAGTTTAACAGACCCGTCGTTTCTTTCCTCAGTGTTTCAAGGTTCCACTGCGACGCATGCAGCCGCGGCCACGGGCAGGATCACACTTCCTCCTAACTCCAAGTATTTCCTCCGGTGCCCGGTGTCGTCCCATCACGCCCGGTACACCTGGCGCCACCTCGAGCGCAACCACACATCCTGCAACTCCAGGGAGCAGCAGTGCCTCCTCTTGATCGACAGCATGGGCCCCGAGCAGGCGGGGGCGTACACATGTGTGTCGGAGGAGATGGGCTACAGTAGAGTGGTGGCGCAGTACCAACTACAGCTGGAGGGCGGGGCCGCGGGCCGCTCATCGAGCCCACTGATCTGGCTTTGTCTGATGGCTCTTCTGATCAAGAGTTTGTCCTGAGTAAAGAACACGGGAGGAAAAACAATGGCAATCAAAGGACTATTCGCCCGCAACCTGTGTAACACAGTTAGACCTACTGGCAAGCGCAACTCATGCGCGATGGAAACTATAAAGCAGGTCTGCATAGCTGAGCTAATGGTGGCTACAGGCAAATGTTACCTTCCATTTGTTTACATTAACTTTGCCAGTTTGCTGACTTCATAACACTTCACAACTTCTCCACAATTTTTTAAAATTATTTTCCTAGATGTGCCATATCAATAAAAGTAACGTTTGTCTCATTTTAACAAAATGAAACTTACAATCAAAGCTACAAACACTGCAGCTTACTATCTTCGTTGCTTTGAGGGGATCTTTCACACATTACTGCCCACGTGAAGAAAAGCTGTGTTTCCATTTATATATTTCAATAGACATTATTAAATGTATCAGATTAGAAAAACAGGTTTTGACACTCGCTTTAGGTGCATTTTTATGTGTCAGCGCTTCTCTTTGTTAAATTAAATTAAATTCCTGAAGGCCTCTCTCCATTTTTTCGCTCGTAGCTAGCAAGCTGCTCGTCTCTGTGGCAGGCTGGAGGCTGCAGGTTACGCTAGCCGCTAGGAGCACAACACACCCCTATCTATAACAGAACCGCTGATGGGTGAGTTGCATTGTGGGTGATGGACGCGCCAGGAGGAGGAATGTGTGGAATTAAAAAATAGGATATCTCTGGTTCTGCTGCATTGATTTTCTCATGTTTTAAACATCATGCTACATTGGCGCAATACTCCTGAAATACATGAAATTACAACGCATATTAAATATATATACATGAATTATTAATTCAGAGGATGTATTTTCACCTTCTGTGGACTGAAACGCAATAATTGTTTGCACCTGTAGTATAATATATACCAGACTTATGTAATCCAATAGTTGTTATCAGGAACAAGACTAGAGTCATATTCATAGCATGTGCTCATCAGTGCATGGATTATGACGATTTATTAAAGATAATAGCATGGCGATTCTTTTCTGCAACATCCATGCTCAACAACAACAACAAAAACAGTCTTGAGCTAAGCAATGAAGACACTCTTCATTCACTATAGACTTGTTTATATTGCAGGCTAAATGGCCTCAGGCATTGAACATTACGCTACCGCTTGTCCCCAAAACTGCAAATGAGCTTTGAAATTAGGTCTTCAGTCATTTCCGCGGGTTAAGACTTCCAGGCCAAAGTGAAAAGCGACATATCTTCTGGTGCAGGCCAGCCAAATCTGCTCAGCAAATTTTATTTTAAATTTTTGTAATTATTTTGAATAAGCTATGGCTTTTGTCACAGCTGGATGCTTCGCTTTCATCCCTCACAGTTTATAGGGAAGTACGACAGAAACACTGAATGAACAACCCTTAAAATCAAGCCCCGGCTTTAATGTGTGCAGCAGCAGGGGGGTCAAACTTTAAGAAAGGTCGAGAGTTTCTGAAACAATTTTGGCTCAAGAACAAATTTAATTTCTTTACATGCGACATTGTGGCTCCAGTAATGTTGAGCTTCTGCTTTTTAATTAATGATGGTAGCAATGAATAAAGAGGAACAGCGTTGTTCTTGAGTTTAATTGTCTTCTGTCTGAATGTTGTGATTGACATTTACACTTTGGCTTTTTAAATAATTTTAAATATTTTTCATCCTGGATTCATCCTCCTTCCTTCTATCCAGCTGTCGATCTCCTAAGTGTCTGCTATAGAAACATATCTAGGGGTGACATTGTTAATAAATTAATGAATCCTTTAGGTCCCAATAGTGATTGCTTCTGTGGATTTCACAAAATAGTATTCCTGCGCTTGTGCATTCAGGAGTCTGCATTGCTTTCAACAGAGTAGACATTGATGAAGAAATCTGATGTCCCCATCTGGCTTTGGAGTGTACATAATAAGTCCTCGACTTTTAATGCAAACTTACAGGAGAATGAAGTAAAAAAATGTGTAAAAGCTTAAACTGGTCCTCATGTACCGTGAACCAATAATGATTCGAATTCATATTTTGTGAGCCCAGCTTAATCCTAACGGTTTGGTACCATGAGAAGATGAATCTCCATGCAGAACCACACGGCCGGCTGGGTGAAGGTGGTATTGCGGCGATTAAAAGAAGAACCTCTTCGCTTGTTTTGCACACCATAAATGTTGAATCTGTATATTATTATAAGCCACACAACATTGGAGAAAATATTGACGAATGTCGCCGTTAATTCGACTTTCAAATTACAGCATTGTGTCGAACAAATCCAGGACGACGTCTCTCTTCCGCCATCTTTTTCTGGATTTAAAGATAGATGCAGAGCTGCAACTGGTTGAAGATGAAGAAACCCAGACGCTTGACCACATAAACTGGGGCGAGGAAGTGGCACGTAGCAAACCTTTGTTGGGTTGGTAGAAACCAAGAGTCCTCTCATACAATGGCAGCGTCATTGCATTTCCGTTCTTTTGAAATACCCGTTTCCTTTACCGAGGACATTCTGTCCTTGCAGTACATTTCCTACCTTGCACACTAGTTCAGCACTTTATTCATTGTAATTAATATATATATATATATATATATATATATATATTAATGAATTAATGTTTTAATACTTGTTTGACATGCCATGTGTGTGGGAACACAACAATAGCTGTTAAAGCAGATGCCAGAGTCATGTTTGTGGCACGATGTGATGTTTTGTTGGGATTTGAGCGTTACAGTGGATTTATTTTTTGTAAGAAAACATTTAGAAAACATGCAATATTAATGCCAATCCTTTTTTTCGTTCTGCAGTTTACCGTCATTGTTTGTTACGATCTACAAGTTTACTTCTTCAAACCTCATGAAGGGCTGTGGTACAGCGGCGGCAGTATAACTATTTTTATTCTTTACATTCTGTTTTTTGCCCTATAAAACAGCAGCACCACTGTGGCATCGATACTGAATGGGTTGTACTAAAATATCACAACTTGCATTGTGACATTTCCTGAGCATTTCTTGGTCAGAACACGTTCACTTGCGAAACGCTCGTGATCGTGTAGGAATATCATCTCTTCCCACACAAAGTGTGACATAGAAAACACCTGAGGCTGATGTACCAAAGTGATAAATTTCCGTGCTTGAGGCTCTGGGTTTGGTTTGTTTTGTGAGGGGAAACTTACTGACAATTTAAAAGTGGAAGTGAAGTTTTTTTTTTCCGCACCACTGGAATAGAAATGAAGGTCAGAGGATGTGAAAGTGAACCTCAACGTTAACCCAGCTTCTAAAACGTGAGCAGGTGTAGATCACACCGTTTAAAGAAGCCCAACAACACTTGAAAAAAGAAGAAATAAAACAAAACACACATGGAAGTAAGATATAAAGTAAAACTTTATCATGACATACAAGTTTAAAGCCCTGAGAACCATATCTTTATATTACTAATATGAACAAAACTGAATGTGTGAAAACCACTTTGGAAAAGTGCTCCTCTTAAATACAATCAGCACAAACCAGTTTTTACAAGCATTCATGTGTTTTGTCCTATTTTTTTTTGTTTGCTTTAATCAAAGAGAAAACTATAATATCAGTAATATCATTATTACCATGTCCATAATAATAACAGTACAAAAATATGCACAAACCCCACAGTTGAATTAATATACGGAGCATTGTACAAGCCAAAAAAACAACAACATAAAATTGATAAATGAGGTATTCGATAACCACTTGCATATGCGCCTGTTTTTACACAGATCAGGTTAGTTTTTAAACAATTTTAAAACTGAATTAACTCCAAAATCATCTGAGAGACAAAAGGTTCTGCAGACTTCCAACTTCACAGCTTCCTGAGTGACGAGACCTCGCCTACAGTTACTGACGACGCAAATCCAAAACGGAAAAAAAAAAGAGAAAGAAAACAGCGTTGCATTCAGCGAAGTGACCGTCAGCACTCGTCCCCCAACGCAGCTTCAATATCGAATGCAACAGTGACTGCAGCCCACTGCCCTGAGGTATTGTGGTATGACGAGGTAGGGGGGGTGGTCTCTAATAGACACGTGCACACATGTGCACACATACACACACAGACACACACACACACATGCATGCAGGCTCACAGGCGCAACACATCATACAGCAAATCAGGGGGAAAGAGCGTGGAGGATTGTGAGGTTGACCGGAGGGTCGCTGGCTTGAAGCCGAGGGATCGAACTGACGAACGGCAAAGTGGTACAAGCGACAGCAGAGGACACACACACGTGTGTGTGTGTGTGTGATGAGAAGTCCCCAATGAACCACATGGGGACCAAAAACTGCATGGATTTAATTAAGGGAGGCTACTGTTGGAGAAAACGTCCCCCTTCTATTAAAATAGCCCGCTCCTGTGATAAATGCGACCATGGCGCCACCTGCAGGCGCGTGGACACAGACACACACACGCACGCACACAATGAAAGGTTTCAGTATCACGGCGCCTAAACGATTAAGCTGAGCTAATACTGAAAACGAGGTCCACCAGGACGAAAACAAAAAACACACACGCACACAAATAAATAGCCAAACTCAGTTGTTACACACAGTATGAATGACAACTGGTGTCTTAAACGTCTGATTGAAGTGTTCGCCAAAATAAAAAGTGATTACTCTCCGATGGATTAAGCTCGGAGAGAAAGACATTTTCCCCCCCGAGTAGAGAAAACTGCACCGGCGGGATCTCACCAGCAACTATTTTAAGGCAGCATATACAGTTCTCACCTTTTTTCTTTTAGTTTTTTTTTTATAAAATACAGTTATGTGTCATGCAGGGTTCTGAAGGGATCACCGGCGAGGACTCGCCGTCCCTCAAAAGTCCCAAAACTGAGACCTGCACTGCAAAACATTTGCAAAAAACCTGACACGTAATAGCTAAAATACAGTCTAGTAAAAGCAACAAGGCTGCCCACCTCGGTTCACACTGGGCTTAAAGAGGTTTCTAAACGGATACAATGCCTCACATTCAACACCGATAAAGCTAGAAAAATGCATCATCATCATCATCCTCCTATCCTTTGTGGTATTTGAAAATGCGTAAAAATTGACTTTAAAAGGGGAAATGCCGTACAATTGGAGGGACAATTTGACGGTTACGGGATTATCAGAACGAGTCTGCTTTAATAAAAAAGAGCCAGACTCGTGGGCCTCTCGGCGCACCGGGTGAGGTGTTTGAATTATTTTTTTTTTTTTCAAAAGGAGGGCGGTTAGTTTTTTTCTGGAGCCCATAAATGTGAAGGATTCAAATTGGGGAGAAAGCGCCAGCGTCTGCGCTGCTGTTCTGGACAACAAAACCTTATTATCTGCCCACAAAAACAAAATGTCTGCACATGTCATGTAATCAGATTTTGAGTCTTTAAATCCAGATAGAAATGTACGCATTTCCGCCGTCGAGTCATGTTGTACAACTCAAAAACATGGGGATTCGCCTCATCTAGAGATATTTTTATATTTTCATTTGCTTTCGAGAAAGAAGGAAAAAAAAAAAAAAGGAAAACCTGATTAAAATGTTTGTTTTTCTATGCAGCTCAAAATAGACCTTAAGCTGCCTTGCTGTGCGCCACAGCCGGCAGGATTGTACGAGGGATCAACCACGAGGAGCGACCTGGCTAGTCTTTGGTATCTAGCTGTGCAATAACCAGAGGCCAACGTGAACCAGAACATTTAGGGTGTCTTTAAAAACGCTGGTCACATGATTGTACACATGCATTATCATTTCGCTTCTGTCGTGAAAGAAAAAAAATAAAGAGAAGCGTCGACTGCGATTTAGGAGTCCGCGGTCAAGTTTAAGGTTAACACGGTCGATTGTTGTCGTTTTATCTGCTTTGACCCGCGGCGACCTCGAAACCCGTTGACAATCCTACACATCCGTGAGGAAATAACTATTCTTTTCCTCTTCCCTGAAAAAAAAACAAAACAACTAAATGTCTCCTCAGACCACTTGAGGAACCAAGAAAAGAAAAAAAAAAGAGAAAGGAAACGGAAGCAAGCATAAAACAAGTTATACATAAGTGAACACAGGAGGGGAGAGAGCGATAGCGGGCCCCGTCCCAATTCCGTTAGTCCTCCCCCCAAAAAAAACACCAGCAGTGTGTCGGTACGTTCACGTCAGTTTCAGGTCAGGTACGATTTCCATCACGAGGGTTCGGAGGGGGGGCAGGGGAGGGGTTGTGGCATCAAGTCTTGATGGCTTCGCAGCCGTTATGAGGTATGTAGTGTAGCTCTCCTTCGGGAGAGTCTGATGAGGTATTCTCGAACAGTCGTGTAGACTTGTGCATTCTTCAGGTTAACGACGTCCCTTCTTTTTCTTGTATCATCAACAGCGATTCCTCGCGGTTGTCGCGTTGCTCCCTGAGAGAGACACGCGCCGCCACCCCACCCACCGCCCCCACCCCAAAGAGCACAGGAGGCCGGCACGAGACAACCTGAGAAACGATGCATTGACGACCGCCAATGTCGGGCCGACGTTCGGCTCCGTGGCCGGAGGAAGGGTGCACGAACAAGACGTGAAGCAAACTCACAGCGAGTCTTCTGAACTAGTAACATCGGACAGGAGCCGGGTGGAGAGACGAGCTCGGGGTCCGCTCGGCCTGCTGCGGCTGGATTCAAGTTGCCGCTCCCGCCCCTCCCCTCCCCTCCACCGGCTTTGTGTGCCACGTGGTTGTTTTTAAAATGACCGTTTGTGCGGTTCTGCCATGATTTTTTTCTTTTTGATGAGACACAAAATTCCTGCGCTCGTGAGTGAAAGAGAGAGAGAAAGAGAGAGAGAGAGAGAGAGAGAGGGTTCACGGTCCACTGTGGGAGGCGTGTGTGTGTACATAATGAACCTTCCAGCCAATGTAAGGGACTCGACGTGATCTGAACTGAGGGCGGAGTTCTGAGATTCGGTACGTTACGTGCTGATCCACAGCATCCGATCGTTCACCAGTTTGAGTCGAGTCTACGGCGCCGGTGAGAAACCCGAGCGGCCCGGGGGCGGCGGGAGGCCGGCGGCCGCCGAGGCGGGTGCTCAGTTTGCGAGGTTCCACTGGTGAGAGAGAGAGAGAGTTACCTGACTTCCCCTGATTGCAACTAGGTCAAAAAGAAAAAGAAAAAAGAATATAAAAATAAAGTTGATTCAGGTTAAATATACTACAGCTCCTGAGGTAAAGACACCACTGCAGGTTACTTGATTTGAGGTATGTAAAAAGAGAAAAAACTAAAAACAAAAACCATCCTAAAAAACACAAAATCAAAAAAAAAAAAAAAAGACGACAAAATGGCAACAAACAAAAATGTCCAAAGATAAAACTTTTCAAGTTCAGTTGTGACTACACCTGTCAGTGGGTTTTGGCTGAGCTGATTGTGTTTAGCATGTACATTAGGATTACCACGTGTATGCGTGTGTGTAGATTGTGTGCGTGCGTGCGTGTGTGTGCGTGTAGAATCGTGTGTGTTTGTAGTGTAGTGCATGTATGTGTGTCGAGTAAAATGCATAGCTGTGCGTTTGGGCACGTGCTGTCAGAATATTCTCGGGCTCTGTGTTCGTGATTGGACAGCCAAGAGGTCGACAGGGTTGATGAGGTATTTGTTGTGCAACAGTTTGTTATTCTTATCCGTTTATCATTGTACTGTTTATTTCTTGCTGGGCCTCCCAGTGAAAGAGAGGCCTTAGGGGGAGGAAGGTGGAGGAAGGGGGGGGGAGCAGGTGCAAAGGGCGGGCCCTCCCACCCCCCGAGTTAGGGTGATCCGCTTGGGGCCGGCTCGGCAGAGCCCTTGGAGGAGGAGGAGGACGTGGGGCTGAGGGTCTGAGCCAGAGGTGCAGAGAAGCCATAGCTGGTGCTGGCTCCGGCCGGGGTGGCAGCAGCAGCGGTAGCGGCAGCAGCGGCAGCCGACACAGCCGGCCCCGGGGCCCCACCGGACTTCTGGGCAAACAGGGTTCCTGTAGGAAAACGGGAGACATCGCATCATAAACACGGTGCCTTGATCGCGACAAGGGGGGGAATATTAAAGGATGTACCACATCGTAACTTTTGATTAAGGATCCGTGATAATTCATAAACGCTAAAAACCAACCTGAGTAGATGGTGCCGTTGACCTCCACCGAGACGGTGATGCTGGCGTTCCCATTGGTTGAGATGCTCAGAGACATGTCCTGCTGCTTCTCATCTGAAGAGACAAAAATATTTTTGATTTAAAAACGTTGCTTTCAACAGGCCGAATACGTATGCAATCAATTGTACATGTGTATGTAGCAGTTCATATCTGTATAGAGGAGATACTTTGACTTTGTTGGAACAAAAATATTAGATTCTTCGTTTGACTCAATAAAAACCCACTGACTTTTTTTTACTAGTATTTTTTTTTTTTAAAACACTGACCTTGGGTGGTGATGGTGGGGGCTCCTAGGCGCATGTTCATGGGCATCTGGGAAGCCATGGCCAGCAGGTTGTGTTGGAAGGCCTGCTGCATCAGGCGCTGCTGCTCCTCCGCCAGGCGGGCCATCTTCCGGTCCGGCCCCTCTCCGCCGGTCTCCAGCTTTTCTCTGAGCTGCTCCAGAGTGGCGGCCCTTGCCAAGCCCGCGACCTGGTGGTGGCCCAGGGCCAGCGCCATGGAGGGTCTTGCCGCCATGATGGAGGCGGTCAGGTCATCTGGAAGAGGGAGCGTATTGGATCAGTTGCGTGTGTGTGTGTGTTAAGACTAATTTACGTTTATGACTCCAACATATTTTAGCTGCAGCAGCGAGACCACCAGCGCAGAATGAACTTCCCAGAACCTCACTTTACGATCCACTCGTTAGAATAAAAACAAAACAGACGGTTTCGAACACGCAAAGAGCAGTTTCACGTGCGTAATGGCCGCGTCAGCCGAACCACGTGCCGTCCGATCTGACCCCATAAAGCGATTTGACAGGTAAAATACAGAGTATTACCAAGTCGTACCACAGATCTGCCGCGGAGTCACATTCCAGCAAAGTCAAAGTGACATCAGATAAGACGGCAGGGTAATAATGACAGTTATCAACAGGATCCTACTGATGTGAAAAGAAGGCTTCAAAGTTCATAAAGTGTCCCCCCCAGCGTGGGAACCGTGTTATTAATCAGTAGTAAAGGTGAGGGCTCCCAGCAGCCTGAAGCAAAACTGGTTCACACGTGGACTCTTAAAACACCTGGATTGACTACACACACATGCAGGCACGTACATACACACACACATATGCAGGCACGTACACACAAAGTCATATAAAAAGACTGAAAAAATGCACACACACACACACACACACACACACACACTGATGGCGAGATACAGAAGAGGGAGGGAACATGACATGTTGCGAGAATGTAATACGCAAATGTAACCGTACACTCGCATGCCAACATTCCTGCATGCGCACACACCGTCATGCCAATACACACCATGTACGCACACATTCACACACATTTGACATTAAAGGAGCAGGTGCTGGAATGAAGACTATATCGGTCTAGTGTCAGGGCCTATATATATGTATGCATTTTAAATTATTTGCTGATACTGAAAACTAAGCCTCCCTAAATCATGAAAACCTCATCTTGAAGTCTGCTTTTCATTCAGGTGCTTATGGCCGGTTGTAGTTTTTCTCAAGAGCGACAGAGGGCAGTGTTTCCCTACGAATAGTCTCAGCACATCTGTAACAGTAACTCCCCCAGTTTGATCCAACCAGCATACATTCTCTGTGGTAAACATTTACCCAGTTTAATAGTAGCTTCATGAAGAACTGAGCATTTATGCTTGTTCTTTCCCCCAGCAACACCCTTTTCTACCCTTCCTTAGTTACACACACACAGATCTGAGCTGCTCGTTAACTTGCAGGCAGGCTCGTGTTAAAAAGTAATTCCCACACACCCCATAACTTATTTTTCTTACTTTATTATTTGTGGAATAAAGGTTAGCCTTCTCTTCAGGCTGCCATAAAACTCTGATTATTTTATATAAAAATATGCATGACACCAAGTGGAGTAAAAGCTCGCTAGAGGTTGTATTAACGTCCTCTCGCCGCAGACGGCATGGTTCCTACCTTTCTTCTGAGAGTGTCCCGGTGAGCCCTGCAGGCCGTTGAGGACCCCGGAGGCCCCGGCCCCCAGAGCTGAAAGGTGCATCTTGGGAGGCGAGAGGATGTGGGGAGCCGTGCTGGGAGAGGGAGAGAAGCGGAAGAGGCTGCTGCTGTAGCTCGGGCGACGGCCCTCGCGCCGGTTGCTGTCGATGGCGGCCTGGAGCTCACCGGGGGAGCTGAGGCCTTTCCTCTCGCACTCATACGGGTACAGGTATTTCATGTACCTTAAGAGGGGAGAACACACACACACACACACACACACACACACACACACACACACACACACACACACACACACACACACACACGGACACAGAGCATTAGATCACGACAGCAACGCTCACATGACAAGTATTAGCTTTATTAGTCTTACTGGCTTACTCCGGCTCAGAAACATAACCAGTACTAACTGAAACGTACTTGTGATAATCTGGAGTGAAAACTGTAAAATTGTTTACAAATATTTACTTTAAAAAGGGGACATATCAAGAAGAAGTCCTTCAGGGCTTGTGCATATATACACTTGGGTATCTGGAGTTTCTGCTAACGAAGTAAGACAACCCAGTGTGATGGAAGATGTTCACTGTCAATCGGGAAAGGAGGAATAAAGTCTCTGAATCAAAGTCGTCTTTGGCCGTTTATTTCTTGCAAGAAGAAACAAGTCTGCTGGACGATGAACTTAGGGGTCTTAGTGGATTTTGTTTTAGAGAGGGTACAAGTTTCCGGGTCTTCAACAGCAGATTTGTGAGTTAAAGGTTAGAGCAGATGGATAAGAAAGCGCTCGTTACAAGGGGTAAGAAAAGACTGCTCTTCCAGTTGAAAGGTAGTGCCGATGAATCATGCGATTTCTCAAAAAGTCTAAAGCGATGGAGAACATCGCGTTATACAAAAAAGGGTCATTGCCAGCCTGAACATAATTATATGAAATAAAATATGATGTTCAAACCTGCAACGACTATAAAACGTACAGTATTTTTAACCATTAGACCAGCTAGTTACTTTGTGGGGCCGTTTAGATGAGAAAACATGTGATTTAACGTGCCATCCAGATTTGGCTCCCCTCCTCCCAATGTCACATGCAGGCTCATTAGAATATATACAGTTCCCCATCAGAGGATCTCTCCCCCCGCATGGCTTGAGAACGACCTTTTGCGAAGATGCGCTAGATTTTTCTCTCAAGCCCATCAGAGCAGACTGGGCTTTTTTTGGGAAAGGAGCTAAAAAAATTGAGCTTTTTTTTTTGAGCATTAAATCATGTACATATTCTCTCGTAGAAACCTCAAACACACACTATGAACCTGAAAATGAGCAGGATATGTCACCCTTTAATTTACTACATAAGCACATAATGCGGGGCTGTCAGCAGATGTCAAGGACAGTAATCTCTGCCTTTGAAATCTTTTTTTTTTTTTTTTTTTTAGCTGACCGGTGAGTAAATGAATCAGCAGACAAGGAATCAGCAACATGGACAAAATAAAAGGCAGGAAATCAGAGTTGCGGTTGCTGTAAAGCACATTTAAAAGACGTTTACTACAGAAAGCCGACAGTAACCGTCTTTAAAGTGCATGAATTAGCACTGGGTTTAATGACAACTTGGTATGACAACGTTGTGTCAAAAAACACGTTTTGTATGCAGCGTATACTTGGATGACGTCACAGGGGCTCCACAAGTCTGCTTAGTCACAGCTCTGGTATGTTTCACCCATCCCATAAGAGAATTAGGTAAAATGAACATACAGTGTTGTGCGTGCTGGCTGCATGATGGTGGAAAAGCAGATCAATAAGACGCTATGAGCAGCGTCCATTAGATAGAGCCAACAGAGCAACGCTGCACACAATGGCCCACCGACATTAAATATACATAAAGGTTCATTAGGGCACCCTGCCAGTGGACAGGATAGAGAGGTGTTACATCTACGGCAGGATTTCCGTCCAGAATCGGTCGCAGCTCGCCGTACAATCTGTCAGTCAAACTGCACCTTAGTCATTGCGAACTCTGACCCGGATCACGTCAATAAATCTATGGGAATCAATGAGAGCTATGTGTGATGTAAGGGACGGAGGGATTGAATGTGAAGAGGGAAAGGCGGCCTGTTGGAGGAAACAAACCCGCATGTGTACAAACACTACATCACGGGTTAATATTGACATCCGCACTCATATCAACACACACAGAAATCCACATATTCACGGTATAAGGAAGATGATTGTTTTCCAGGTCGACAAGTCACACACACACACACACACACACACACACACACACACACACACACACACACACACACACACACACACACACACACACACACACACACACACACACACACACACACACACACTCTTTATTTTAGTTCCAGCTGATTAAATTAGAGTTTATATAGGATTAACATAAAAATCAGACTGGGACTATTTATAGCTACTGCAGCCAATTAAATAAAACGCACTTGTTTTTTCTTTTTGCAACACGGCTGCAAAGACTTACTGTGTGCGCAGGGTGAAAGCGGCGCTGGTGATGGAGGTAGGCAGGTTGAGTCCCTTTGTGATTTCTCGCCAGATCTTCTTGTTGATGACCTCCACCAGGCCTCCCTTCTCCGTCACCAGCTTGTACAGCATGTACAGATCCAGGACCTGCTTGGCCATGATGGGGATACGATTGACTGGGGTTCCTGTGGAGAAGAAGGGAGGGGGGGGGGGGGAATATAAAATAAAAATCAATACAGTGTAAATCATACATCTGAATTCACAACGGCTTAGTGACGCACAATGAACGCTTTATGGTGGATGAAGTGCATCACGTGCGCATGCATTTTTAACACGGACAACCCCGACGGGAATGGAACCCATAATGCGGACAATTTCTTTTGTGTGTACATCTCCGCTCAGACATATCGGCACCTAACACAGAAAATACATTTAAAGCTGCTGCAGTGTAAATGACGAAGCGGGGCGAATTCTAAATTATGCATTCATTCATCAACCAATCAATGCCGAAACACCCAGAGTCATTCTAGACCTCAAGACACTGATACTAAGTGCTGTCAGGATGCTGGTGAGAGAAGGGTGTCCGGCCTGCTGCCTGCACGCCTGTTACATTGGGCTTGAAAACATATTAGCCCAGTTAAGGCAATCTGGCTTGACCTCGAAAAGGGGATTCGCAAACAACACAAAGCCAAGCGGCTCTAGACTTTTGATACAGATGCATTAATCTTGTCAACAGCTTATCTGCAGTGAGGCTTGCATGGAGCGCGGCGGCGGTGGGAGGCGGGGGAAATCAAAAAGTGCAATGTGCAACAGTGTAAGCATGAAGCGGGAGGAGGGGACTGTGGATTGTGACAACCTGCTAATCCATGGGCAGCGGTGGGTGGGTGGGGGCTCCTGGATAGGCCAGTATAATGAAGCTCATTTAGAGGATTGTCCCGAGTAAATCCACACCCCTCTGCTGTTAGAGCAGGGGGAGTCGCGCAGATTTGCCCTTTGCAGCTAATGCCAGCCAATCCTTCAGCCCCCTCCACAGGCTGCTCTCAATCGGACTCATTAATGACCGTGTAAAATAGCAGAGTGATCAGGCCGCAAAGATTAGCCCCGATTCATTTTCTTAAGTTAGCAACATGTCTTTAAGCCATGCGCAAGGGGCGGAGGTGAACGCACTCGGACCTACGTAAGTGTGGCGATCAGGAAGGCGGCTCCGTCAGGGGGCACTATGTCAAGTGGACAACTTAATATCGACTTTTTCTGCTTGAGGTTGTTGAAACTAATGCTTTACGCTGCCGTTGTGTTCCCCGAGAATCCATCTTGAAGTTTGTCCAGAGAGATTTCTAGATGACAAAGGCGGCGCCCTGTGTTTGGGCGAGGTGAGGGAGACCTATAGCCTGTTATATAGACGTCATTATGGAGCAGTGGTTCCATACACGGGGTGGGGGTGGGGAAAGCCGATGAGGCTGCGATATTGAACTAACATTGTTTCCCACCACAGTTTCCTTATTCTGCTTCCAACAATGGGTTGCGAGTGTAATTACATGCAAATAACATGAAATATTTAAATTCGTTACAGTGGAATCTGAAAAATCGAATGCAACCCAATACAACACGCCTGCAAGCACATCTCTCCTTTGTCAAATTAATTATGTCCATTTAAAATTAAGATTTGAAGATGGTATTAACTTGGATCTGATACGTGAGAAATGAACACGTGTATATAAACCCAAAACATACTTGTAAGACCTGCTCTCACTCTGCAACATGAATGTAGAAGACAGCAGCAAAACAGCTTGCTTGTGTGTGTGTGTGTGTGTGTGTGTGTGTGTGTGTGTGTGTGTGTGTGTGTGTGTGTGTGTGTGTGTGTGTGTGTGTGTGTGTGTGTGTGTGTGGTTGGTTAGTATTGTTCAGCTGCAGAAAATTCTGTTATGGGAAATTAGCCATCTTATCTCTAGAGCCAATTAACAATTAACAAAACAAGAGGGCCTTTGCCAAGACGGCAGCTTCCCTTACAGATCCCTTGGATTAGATACGCACAGAGCAAAAGGAGACAAAGAGTATTTAGTATTAAATGACTGTTAAATGTTGGGTCTGTATATAATCCCTACATTAATTTATTAAAATAAAAATATATATATTTTAGAGAAAGCTCATGTTCCCCAGTGGATCACAAATGTGGTTACCAAATTCTTAATAGACGTAAAAGAAGCCAAGCTTTATTCTTACAAAATTAAAATTAAAAAAAGGTGGATAGTAAACTAGACGTTCCACTAAACATCTCGGGGCAGTTGTCCGGTTTCCAGAACACGCAGCGGGTCACAGCACCCAGGAATGCTCTGCTGCCGGCGCCACGGCAGTTATTTAATGCAGCGTTGGACATCAATCCTGCATCAAACAATTAGTACAACCAAAAGGGGTCAGAGATCAGCCGGGGGTTATTGATGTGTGAATTAAACTGCAGGTCAGCAGGAAGCCATGTTTTCATACTGGCCCGGACATGAACAATGAGTGCACAACAAATGAGACACAACGGCACTGGCCCCCATAGTGACAGGCCAGCAGTTACTTAGGCTTTAATTCATGCCTATGCTTTTATTCGCCCCTTTATCAGCGGCTGCTGTCAAATCAAGATCGTATTGTATGCATTTACGAGCAACTACTAGCGCGCGTGTGAGGGAGTAAACCTAAATATCCATCTCTATATTTTAAGTGAACCAGAGGCGCTTTCGAAACAGCATTAATTAGTCAAACCGTCAGTCCAGTTTCACATTTCAATGTGGCCTGAGCACATGGGAAAGCCCCTTTGATAATATCGTAAATTGACCTAAAAAAAAAAAAAAAAAATCACATTAGCAACACGTGGGCAGTTAGCCAGAGAGTTCCCTAATTTGAGAGCCTGCCTTTGGTGTCCAACATCTGCTCCGTGTCCAACCCTGGAGACATTTAGCTGTAACAGGCTTAATTAGACGGGTCCAAAACATTTCTTTTGATCACAGCATCACAACTCCTCCGCCTCACAGTCCCCTTAACGCGCACTCTATTCCGCCGTTATAGTGGTTCTCATTTCAGCCGACATTGCTCACTATTCCCCGACGAAGAAGACTAGAGACACTGTGATCAGCAGGGTTGCGAGACCACTTCATTCCACTAGACCACGCAGGCCTCAAGTAGGCAACTATTGGGTATTTCATCTCCCTGCAAAGCCCTGATTTGTCCACTCGGCTGTTCCGAGCCAATCCGTAATTGGCTGCAGGCTTCACCTCCCATCATCCTTTGCCCCGGACTGATTTTCCCCCAGGGACAGGGCCATCAGGAGCCTAGTGATTAATGGCACCAGGGGTTAGAGGTCGCTCTGGTGGGAAGTGCCGCGGCTGAGGGCCCCCGAACCACTCCCCAAGTCCTTCCTCTGACTTCCACAGTGAACACAAGAGCCACACGGCCCGTCTTCAAACGGCTAGACTTCAAATGATAAGAGATATAGAAAGAGAGTCTGACAGAGGAGACCGATAAAGTTTGACCAATACAGATCTCTCGGGGATAACACGTTTGGACAGGGTTTGATATTAGGTGATGTTGTGTTTTGATATTTTGTGCAGATAATCAATACATTTTTACGTGCTGAATTTTATGCCTGGGATGATTTCCCAGCAGAGAAACTATTTTACATTATGGGACAAATAAATCTCTCCATTAACACACACAGCAGAATGATAATAAAACACATTCACGCAAACTCAATTATACAGTACAATATGATGTAATCCAGTAAAAAGCCTTTTAGCCGTCCTTTCAGAGGCTGGAGACATCGATCAGACCATACACAATCAGGAATAATGACTTGAAGTGGCAAACAAAAGCAAACAGACAGTCGACTGTCCATATGAATCAAACATTCCCATTTCCCACCTCACATCCAGCTTTCTATCTCAATGGAAGGAAGAAAAGAAAAAAAAAGAAAAAAAAAGGAACAAGGTCATTTTATCTGACCTCTGACCTATTTTTAGTAGGAAACAGCTGTTCACATTAAAGGGGCTTCTATAATAAATCAATTGGCTGCCCCTGGCACCATTTGTGGTAAATTGCATATCGCTGACTTCACACGATGGGCATTTTTTAAATAATTGAGTGACAGAGCGACAGCCATCCAGCGGACAAGACACAGGAAATGCATTTTTACTGAATGAGCATTGGCTGGTGTGAGGTTTCACTAACATCTACGGGTGATCTCGGACAAAGAGAAGGAGAGGGGCAGAGGGGAGATCCATATCATCTCACGGTCTTTGGTTGCTTTAATTCCGGTGGTTAATTTGTTGGCTCAGTCCATTAGTAAAGAGCACGTTGGACGGGATGGGAAAACAGAGAGGAAGCAAGATGGAGAGGAAAAGAGAGAGAGAGAGAACAGAGCTGGATTAAAAAGTGTAAGAAAAAAAAAAAGGAGGCAAAGAAAAAGGACAATTTTTGGAACATTCAGGCGGGCAGGTGGGGGAGGGGGAGGTGTAGTAAGTTGCCAGCTGGAGAAAGACTGGATTACTGCTGTAAGGAAGGTGTCAGCCAACACAAACAGCCTCTGGCCTTGTGGCAGCGTCTGAGACCTTTCAGAGCACCCCCACCCCAGCTACCCACACCTTCCTCCTCCCTTCCCCAACCACCAACATCCACACACCAGATAACACCCAAACCAGGGATCGCAGTCCCTGCGCTCCACTTCCTCACAGTTCAGTTGACGCACGCTCACTTAGCGCACCAGACCGACCGGTAGCGAGAAACCCCGATGCCAAAACGGCAAAACGTGCACACACACTCTCTCTCTCTGGCCTAAAATAAGAAGCCTGTAAATCACTTGAAGGCGTATAAAACTGCAACGGGGAGCATGACTGTTGTTGGCGTTTCAAAACGGCCCTCGAGTGCTGCAATTCTCCGCTTTTCGCCGACAACTCCAATTTATGAATTCTGTCATGACAGAACAGCCCAGACCTTTTGTTAACGCGGGACAGAGAGACACTGACAGGTGAGACAAATGTCTGGTCTGCACATGCCAAGTGTTTACTTTACGTCGGGCAGCCTCCGGGCTGTTTAGTTTACGTGTTCGTACGGCGGCGGGCGGCATATTGTCAGGACCCTGCTCTGCCGGGGCATGTTTGTTTTATTTTTAATGCACAGCCAGGGACATAAATGGTAAAAAAGCCTTGAGTGTATGGAACTTGCTATCTTTAGTCCAGGCAGAGCCACCGCTCGCATGGCGGACCAATTCATATCAAGTGTTGAGACATGCACCCTCCACATTCAGGGAAGTTAAATGTAACGTTACACTATAGATACATCGCTATTCTAAGCGTGACGCTTAAGCCACAGCTGATAGAGAGATAGAACGAGAAGGACGGCCGTCTAATAAAGTCCACAATACAGCATTGTGGGTAGATGAGCTCTAAACCGGCGGCTGCATAGGTTTTCATGGCCGTCCTGTCAATAAAGTTTGATTCATGCGAGTTGACGGGGGCAGAAACAGACAAAGGGGGGACAGGTAAGGCCGGGAGGAGAAAGAAATGTTATCTCATAACCATGAAGACAACAGAGACTTTCCACATAAGACACCCTAAAGAATAAACTGAGAAGTCCCTTGTATCCATCTGCGGAGACATTACGACAAGGTTGCCCCATCAATGCTACGGCATTAGCGAGTCACGCCACGGCATGATGTGACTACACCTACAACAAATAAAAGGGATTAACACGTGTGGGTGGACGACGACACAAAGCAAAGTACTGCGTAGGCTACGTGCGAATAAGTGAAAAAGCTGTCACACGTCGGCTCAAAAATAACATTCAGGTCTTCTTGACAGGAGCCCACATCACAGGTTGCTTTATTGATTAAATGGAGAATCTAACTTATGACTGGCAAGTAATTACCTTCATATGAGCCTATTTTGAGTCTTATGTCTCTTCCTCACAGTTGTCTTGACAAAATGAACAGATACAAAAAAGGGGAGAAGAAAAAAAGCTAACCTTCAATGATGGATAAGTCACTTGAAGCTCTATTTACTTAAGAAGCATGGAGAGTAGCTTCTTAGTAAGAGTTATTGCAGCGAGTAGACAAGACAGTATTTTAAAAAAAGGAGCTGTCTCCTGTGCACTGTCAACTGCTTCGGCATGTGGTGTAAAACATCGCAAAACGGCAGAGGCTCCAAACAACAGCCAGAGGCTGTAAATCTCGCCGGGTGCCGTTCACGTGCTGGGGGAGCTCGCCGGCTACGAATAATGACACTATTAGAACTTGAATTACACGATTAGAGGTCCACCTGGTACGAGCCGGCAATGAATCTCTGCACTGACAAGTCCGATACAGTTAATGTGGTGTTTAAAGTACAGTTAACTGGTTTGTCCCGCCTCAATCGCTTGACAGAGAGGCGTCTTTGAACTGAATTAGAGCGACGAACAGAGAGAAAGAGAGTGTGTGGAAGAAAGAAAAAGGAGGGAAACATGACACCTTCTCCATGTGTCACAAAGATGGGTCACCTGGTGAGATAGAGGGGGAGGGTGTGTGTGTGTGTGTGTGTGTCTGGTGTGTTTGGGGGGGAGGGATTGGAAAGGTTGGAGGCGCGAAAAGTGAGATGGCCTCTCTGACGGTAACCCAAGTCCCCTCGATCCCCAGAGACCCAGCAGATCAACTGACTGGACCCCAATCAACGCCGGCTGATATGGAGCTGACAGAGAGACGGATGAATGGACGGTGACCGGCCTTTCAATTCATTGAGGTTCTCACAAATCTGCAAATTTGAGTTTCTGAGAGATAGATAAATAGACATATGTATACACACACATGTATGTGTTTGTGCCACTTAATTTGGCTATTCAAAAAAAAAAAAAAGCACAAATAAAATGTACTATAATACAAGCAATACAAGTTTGAGATATAATAAAAGGAATGCATATATTCCCTGCTCTCTCTTGTTTTGCGCCTGACAAGTAGAGAAGAAAAAAAAATGACTGCATCGTGTTTACTACGAGTATCTGTTTATGCATCCGTCCATTACTGCTTCAGGCAGCGTTTAGTTCCTCCACCCAGCAGCCCCATTTAAAGGCGACTAACCACTCTCTGGGAATGTTTGTCTTCCATTAACATCTAGTAGACCAGTGAAATTGTGCAGGTGGCTGATGAATTTGCAATGTACTAGCCAAAAGGCCCGGCGCTTTGAGTGTGCTACTGTGACGCCAGCACGCCGTGCACTCACTTTATGATTAATGAATCAGATGATACAACCTCCGCTGCAGTGCGAGGACGTGCCGCGGGGGGGGATCGACTTGACAACGCTTGACCTGAGGAGAGTGTGTTTTTCTAATGTCTTCAGCGCCGTAGGCTGTACGCCTCCGCACAAAACGCAGAAACCACCTAAACCTGTTGCATGTCTCATGCATGAGCAATGCATTTAGTGTGGGAGCAACATTTCCTCTCCCCCGTTGCACAATTCTTTTAATACTGGTATTTGTTAACAATCTTTACATCGCTAGTGTCAATGCAAGATCTGAGTTTTGATACTTTTCCCGACAGTATATAGCTAAAGGTAACAAAATGGAAATGCGCTCCAGAGATAATTTGGTCGGTACTCAGTATTAATGATGGATATCCAGTTCTGCTGCGAGTGTTTGAATGTGTCCTCCATTATCTTCCCCCTCCATCTGAGGAACATCCGACACTGTTGTTTGAACTGGCTTTAAAGGCCTGCAGCTGTAATGTGATTGGACGACAAATATCTTTTGGAAAAATCAAATTTATTAGCAAGCTTGTTGATAGAAGGGCGAACGCAGCAGATGACAGCGAGGACATTTAGAGAGGAGGGCGGAGGTTAAAATCTTTGTTGACATGTGCGGTGGTTATAAACACTGGCGATACAGGCCTGTATTGTGAGTTACAGTCCGGTCAATAGAAGCTGTTTTTCTATCCACAAGTTGAACTACTTACAAACACACCAAGAGGTATAGTCAACTGAATTTGAATACAACATGTATATAATAAACACTAAGTACCAAAACTGGTTTGCTGTGCAAGCACTGATCCCTCTGCATTTATTTTAAAATGCAGCGCCTCAGATATTGCACACACTCGATAACGTGCACTAGAGTATATCTGCCAATGTCTTTCTCGCGACACAATTATAAAACTTAACAGCTCGGTCAAACGTAGTGGACGACCTCTGCTCTATATTTACATCTGACTGGAAGAAAAAGTAACCCAATAGCTTGGCCTTGTAAACGGCCATCTCTGCTCTTTGCAGAAATGTCAAGAATGTATGTGTCACGGCAACATGACAATGGTATGTTGTACGCATAATAGGAGGTGTGTGTGTGTGGGGGTTGTTGGCATAAACTGTAGATTCTT
Source organism: Clinocottus analis (assembly GCF_023055335.1). Lineage (NCBI taxonomy): Eukaryota > Metazoa > Chordata > Actinopteri > Perciformes > Cottidae > Clinocottus > Clinocottus analis. The sequence continues at coordinate 2,474,038 of NW_027175820.1, forward strand.
GAGACAAAGCTGCGGAGGTTAGGCTCACTCGATTAGCTCGGAGGTCGGGTAAAATATATCGGGGCGATCTGAAAGACTGACAGCGAGAAGCGTATTCAGAACCAATAAAAACAAAAGCAGCGCATAAAGAGTATGCGTAAGAGAAACGATGCACAAAAAAGAATAACAACACGTTCTTTGGGGATGATGAGGTCATCTGTGACAGCTAACTGCTGGTTTAAAGTGTAAGTAGGTGCCAGGGATGTTTTCGCTGGCAGGTGCAACACTGAGTGTTCCCTCTCCCCTTCTAGCGAGCTTTATAACACAGCTAACTGCTTCGATCAATGGACACCCGGATTGACAGATAAAGCCATCAGCGGACGAGTCCCATTTGGGGCCCAGCACCACTGATCAATACGGGAGACATCAGCTGCAATAAGCCGAGGAGAGCGAGGGACGTGGAATCACAGGCGAGTGGACCGGAGGGTGTGTGTGTGTGTGCGTGCAATGCGTATGCGTCTTGGAAATTTCAACTCCCATCAATGCTAATTACGTTTGGCTTTTGGAATCCATGACGGTGAGTCATACATTTACCTAGACAAGGATTCAGCGTACGCGCTTAATGCACAGTGACTTCAAATGAGATCAATAGCAGCATATGCTTTGATGTATCAACTCCAAACAATATATACCCTGGATGAAACCTACAGCAGTATGAACTGCATACTTCTAAACTCAAGAACACTTAATATTCCTGGAGGCCATAATCTTGAGGCTTTCAATACTTTTTTGAGAAATGACACAAATGTCAAGTTTTAAGCGCGGTTTTGGATGAGGAGAACTCATCCATCATAACTTGTTAACTGACCAAACTATCTATATGTGCACCCCCAAACAGCAAACCACATCAACAAACCGACACAGCGTCAATGTTTTCCATTAGGCCCCTTTGCACTCAGGTCTCCGTTGCCGCGCCGCTTTCTTCCAAGCGCAGCTCTGCAGCCCTGGAAGTGAGCTCAGGGCTATTGTGCTGGCGTAGGGCTCCTCTGGGGGCTGTAATGCGTTTCATACCATCCATCACAAGGGGTGTGGAGGCCGGGAAACTTTGCTTTAAGAGCACACACAGGACACAGATGGAGAAGCAAGACACGCAGATATGCAGAGATAGCAGAAGTTTGGGGAATTTGTTGGCCGCGGGAGAGCTTCACAGGGGAACCGCTTCACAAAGAAGCCCACAAGACATAAATATATATTTAGAGTCAAAAGAATTTGAATATTTCACTTGAAAAGGTGCAAAAGGGGTTTAAATTAAGAATTTTGTGGCTCTTCTTGATGTATTAAAGTGTTTAGTTCTGGCTCATTTTGTATTAACCTAACTGTCTAGTTTTGTCCCTCAACTATTTTCACATTAGGCCTTTTAAAAAGTTCCTTCATCAAAAAGATGTAGATTTGAATGGTGTTGCGATATCCTCTTCATTAAAACGGCTTGTGCTTTCAGCGACTGGCCCCTTCACACTTGTTCTGTAGAAATATAATAGCCTTTGGTTTTCAGGGTATTTCCAAATGTATTCCACTGAAGCCACAACAAAGTGCGCGGATCTGAGGAGCCCGTGTTATTTTTACCCTGACTGATGACCTCGCTGGGAAGCGTGAATCTGCTCGCGGCCCGTGCTCGTCCCCTGCTCAGTTTCTTTACGTGCATGGCGATTAAGAATCTCCCAGCTCGGCAGCTTAGGGACTCAAATCCCTGCGCAGTATGGTCGTAATTAAAGATGGACAGCACAGTGGCAATCCGGGCCCGAGGAACAAGTCTAGCTAAATGACAGAGGAAGTAACAGGGAGGAGGAGCGGATTGGGGGTTGGGATGAAGAGACAGAGAGAGGAAGAGACACAAAGAGTAGTCTCGGTTGGTAACGGAAACAAAATAAAAAGGTTTAAGATTTTAATCTGACATCTCCCGACGCTCCCACACACACATTAAAAAAAACATCTAAAACTACTATTTCCTTTTGTTTTGAAAGACGAGAGGAGCGTAACCACCATACACTCGCTCCCCGCAGGCGAGGCTGTAATTTGCCAGCCGATGGGTGGAGTCTGCCGAGATAATCTCAGCCCTTGCACACATCAACACGGTAACCACAAAATCTTTGATCGCGAGCACAGAGGGGAGGATTTGTCCAATGGGAATAGTTTTGTCTCCTCTTTTAGAGTCCGTCTTGGAGTAATGATTGGAAAGCAGCGGTTGAAATCTGTGTGTCATGTGGGTGCACACCCTTTTCTTGAGAGCAGGGGCCCGCGGCGGCCTTTTTGGTACGTCTGCCTGATTATCTTCCGACTGCTCGGTGAGCTCGGTCAGTTTCAGCCCGCTGACGGAGCGCTTTCTAAAAGGGAAATGAAAGAGCGGGGCCTCGTCTCTAGGCGAGCTGTCCGATGCTTTCCTTAACCTCCCCTCCGGTACCCCGTCTGTCCTCGTCTCCTACTGTGGTTTTTCCCCCGTCTGCTCCTCATTGTTTTTCTCTCATTTCTCTCTTTTCACACATACAGATACGAGGCGGTCACTCTCTTGTCTACTGCCCGTCAGCATTTGCCCTATTAAAAAAAAAGAAGAAAAAAAAAGGTTGGCTTCTTTGGAGATCATTAATCATCCCGTGTAAGACAGGAGGCCCCTTAATCCAACCCCTCCTCCGGCTCCTCCACCCCCCGGCCTCACTGAGCGGGCCACAGTGCGGCCCTCCGCCCCTATCCCCCATGGTGTTATCAAGTTTCAGTGGTTGTAACTGTAGCACAATAAACAGAGGGGGAAGGAGAATGAGGTGGTGGTGGGGGGCGGGGGGGGGGGGGGTAAAAGGAGGAGGAAGGGGATGTCAGAGAGAGAGAAAGACAAGAGAGGACAAAATGTCATTTCCTAACTGCATTTTATTGACGCAGTCGCAGTAAAACACGCTTCTGGGGTGCTGAAAACTGCATCGATTGAGAGAATTGCATCTTTAATGAGTCAAAATACAGATATAAGTGGATCGCTCGATTGCATATGACAACTATTGCATGGATTGCGTGGAAAAAGGTCGATCTTAAATGAGAAATCATTCCGGCCCAAACCCGACGCCATCTAAAATGAACAAATGTGCCCACAGTGTCCAGTGTTTTTGTTGCTCAACCAACCAGGTGCTGCCCCTTTCCAGAAGTTGTGGGGTGTTAACTAAAAGGAAAATGAGGCCGTATCAAAGAGCCGGAGAATGTTCCTATTGTAATGTGGTGTTTGTACAGAGGACCCGCCTGTTACGAGGGCCAGTGTGAGGCTGACCAGGGGAGTAATATAATGCATACATGGATCCCCTAGAGTCCATTCATGGTGTAATTGGTGTGGACAGAGCTCTCGGTCTCAGGGTTACAGTTAGAGAACTTCCTCCAATGTCCTGCTGGGAGGCCACTCTTCCCACACCACATAAAAAAAATATATATATATAAAAATAAAATCCAGTTTAACGGGGAGGGAACATTTATTTTCCCCACACCGACATAGTTATTTTAATCTGTCATTTTGAAGTAAAAGGAAAATACAATTTGAGTGAGAAATGTGCCACTTTTGACCAAAACAAAGTCCATGTACACCATTTTGAATTAAGGCCCCTTGAATGATGGGAGCCACTGACTGAGCTAAATGAGACGTCTTCATTATAATCATTAGCTCCGCTTCCTTCCCTCCTACTCCCTCCTCCTAATGCTGAACATCTTTCCCTCGCCCCGTCAAGACCACGGCAACTTAATGACACCGACAAGTCCGGCTTAGCACTTTATTGCTATTAACAGGCCTAAATCGACTATGGAGGGATTTCCCCCTAAAATAACTCTTAAGCAGCGATGGAACACCATGTGGCCCCTCTTAAGCTGAATCTACACTTCACATTAAGAGCGTCACACTGGGATGGATCGAGCCTTTGCTGAAGGCGACGTGTGGGGTAGAAAGAGCTAAAACGCTTGTCTTTACTCCCACACCACTATTACCCCCTCTTTTCTAGACTGGTGATTTCACTGAACAGAAGCGCCTCTCTCTCCCTGGCTCTGTCCATCACAGCCTGTGGCCATTAATCATCTCAAGTGGACAGCGCTGACAGGCAGTTGGCTGCATCACTCCTTTTTATTTTTTCCCCTCTTTATCGCGCACCCGTAGATCCCGCAGCCTCCCCACCCCTCCTTCATCTTGATCACCTCTTCACAACTCCACCTCCTGCCCCGAACCCTCATCCCAAGTGAGAAAGTGGCCCGGGGTGTCAAGCCACAACAAACATTCCCCCTCATCTGCTCGATCCAAACCTTTGAGGTGGTTAATGGCGTCGGAGCTTTTCTCAGCGCTCTGCGTGGGCGTGAAACGGCACAAAATAACCAACCTGTAATGGATATGATGGACAGTGGCTCTGAAGGCCAATATCCTCCGCCCACACTCTTCCAACACGAGGAGGCCTTGTGCATTTACATTACAGTTACATATCGCGGGCCATTAGCGGAAATTTGTAGCCGGAGCGAACGACAGTGGAACAAAGTTGAGCTCCTCCAAAAAAAAATAATTCAGAGCAACAAATAGTAGTGCGAAATTATCAATTGCGAGCGCGAAAAGGGTCCCAGCGATGTGTTGAAGTAGTCAGCGAAGAAGTAAAAGATAGAGAGGATCTGCATGTGTGGCGTCTGCCATTTCTGTGATTCAGAGCCCATCAATGGGCCCCTTTACGCACAGACAGGCTTTAGGACAGCTGCTAAAATTCCTCAGCCATTAACACTCTCTCACACTCACGCACACACACACACACACACACACACACACACACGTGCCTGTTTTTAAGCGTAGAGGCAGGAAATGGGAATCCCTCGTAAGTTTTCCTTCCGCTGCAGCTTTCCTCTCAAGGCCTGGAGGCCCCACGGCGAGGTGGGAAAAAGCACTTCACCATTTGTCTCTCCCTGACCAATCTGCTTCACAAAACGAGCTAGTGCTTTTTAAGCATTCGGCTCGTAAGGTCAGTCAAATGAAGAGGCTGACATTTCCCATATCATCAGCTGTTATCCTCCCCCCCCCCCCCACACACACACACACACAAACACACTTGTTCCACATAGCAACATTCAATAAAAAAAAGGCTTTCTAAATACTCGGTCATCAAAAAAAAGCGTGCAATAATCTTGACCCCCGCTCCCCAATATCTGAAATAAAATGGAAGGAGGAGGAAAACATACAGTAATTAGAAGGTACCATTAACACAAGCTTAGCGAGGCTTGCGCTTCATCCCTTAAACTCCTGGCAACGACAGCAAAAGGGAATCCAACAAAGCAATTTGTTCCTTGTGATTAAGATTCTGGTTCGAGAGACAGCAGAGGTCAGCCAAGTGCCTCTCGTCTTAAGGGAGGGGAGACAAACTCACCCTTAGAGTAGCTGAAATTATACCCTACCCTCCTGCACAATGGTCTCTAATGCCAATAGCAGCGTCCCGGCCATATCCTGCATCTGCACTTGAAGCGCGGTGCAGTCATTTCTATGACTGAGTCTTTTTTTTTTCTTTTTCTCTTCTGCGGCACTTTCACTCCCCCTCATACGAAAACCCACAAATCAAAACAGAAAGAGAAAAAGCCTGCGTTTATCCTTTACAATATTCTTCTTATATAGCTGAGCACTTCGGTGACACAGTAATGTTTTTTTTTACAACTGTCGTCGGCCACTGACCCTCGCACCACCACACCCCCCGCGCCCCACACTGGTCACATGCACTGATGATGATGATGATGATGATGGTACAGGAACTTGATCCGTGCAAGCCGATTCCAGTTGCACTCACTATCATTCACTCTGAAAGAGTAATTTGGCTAAACAAGTTAAACAAAAATGGAAACGACAAGAGTTCTAATAAAGTTAATATTGTTAGCAGTGATTTGCTTGTCTTTGCTTTGAGGTGGGATGGTTTTACAAGCTAATTTGTCTTTTCTTCTTTTATCAACGCTTGAATGATTCCCATTTGTGTAAAAAAACAAAAACAATGGGGCAATAAACAAAATTTGAAATTCAACCCATTTGTTCTTGCCTAAAGTAAACGCAAAGCAAGTGAGAATAATGTGACATGGCACACTTTAATCAGCCAGTTATCTGCTGTCGGGTGGCATTTTAGTCAGCTTGATGGATTTCCCCGTCTGACCAGCACGAGGAAAGGGTCAGGCAACCACTCCTCCAGCGTCTGGCACCGGACAGAGATGCTAAGAGGGCCCTGACAGATCCTGTCCCTCCCTCTCTCTTTCGCTGTCTCTCTCCCCCCAACTCGGCTTAATTCATCACCCTCCAAACAAGACCCCCGGGTGCTGCGACCAGACCAGACGCTCAGGAAGCCGCGTGCGAATGAGAGCTGGCCGACACGCACGCACACGGCTACACAACTTTTTTGCACCATCATCATCCGTCACAGTCTGGCTAAACAAACTATGTATCACGTACACACTCTCATACATGGTATCGCCCATCAACCTGTGACAAAACATCATGAAGTATGAACGTGCGCACACACACACACACACACACATACACACACGCTCGCAGACCATCATCACCCATCACAAACGCCACCAAAACATAATCTGAAGTATGCGCCACTGTAATAACATTGTGATTCACCTTGGGAGGTATTGCTCAAGCCATGTAACTTGTTTGGCAACAGATTTGTCTGATAGACGCTTAAGTGCATTAGCTGCCCTGGTCATAGGGGTTTTGAAGGCAGTGGCAAAGTAGCACGCGGTCAGCTGAGCCTCTCCGGCTGTTGGCCAACTAAATAAGTTAGGCCGGTGCTAGATCCTCTTGGCTCTGATACCTGCAGAATCACCCGGGGGAAGATCTCACCTGCTGATCTTACCTGCTGACCCCTTAAAGGCTTTACTCTGGGTGAGGGGAATTAGCAGGGGATTTTCTGAGCCAGTGAGAGTTAGAGCACGTTTTATTTTGTATTGATCAGCGACAGAGCACACTTCACAGCTATGGAAAAAAGCCGATACATTTGACAAAGCAACAAGGAAAATGACTATTACGTTTCCATTTTTGTCTTCGCTCATTTTGTGTGGGCCTCGACCAAATAAACCGCTTGTGCTGTAGGCCGAACACCAACCGATTTACAGTGAAATTTCAGATGCTGAGTAGAAATAAAGTAAATAATAGCAACCCCGCCTCACATCGAGACAGGAAACGACTCTTAAGACATGGGAGATGTGTGGTATTTGCTTTTTCCACATAGGCAGAGGGAGGAAAATTACTAACGTACGTCATAATTGGCGGTCGAGTAGGGATTCAAATGAACTATTTAGGTACTAAGTGTATGCAATAGTCTGTGCAAAAAGAGGCAAATGCCTCTTAGTATGATGTGGATTTATGCCCTTACCTCTTTTCTGCATGAAAGTGAAGAGGTCATCCAAAAACTCCTTCCTTTTGGGGTCATTGTCCAGTTCGTACAACTGAGAGAGGAAAAAGAAGCTTATTAGGGCCATGGTGTGCCGACTTGTCAGTTGACCGCTGCATGTCGCAACAGTCCTCTTGCTCTGCGTCTGGCTTTGTCAGCATGTTAAGTTGTTTCATTACACATCTCTACACATTCCCTATTTGAAATGTTTAAGGCGCTCGGCAATGTTCTTGGCAGTGCAAATGCTGCGTTTCCTCCGAACATGGGAACAAAACAAACATGCACGTCACCGGCCAGCGGACCACTAGCCATCATCCTTGGTTGCGTGAGACAACATCATAGGGATTAAGTTAAAGCTCTTAACTTAACTTATTTACAATTTCCACTACTTTGATATCTCTAAGAATGAATGTGGTGTCAAAGCTTTTTTTTCCTCTCGGTTGTCTCCAAACGCTTACCTTAGCAAAGTCTCTGGAGGCCTCTCCTCTTCCTCTGCTACTGTCAGCCTCATCTGCCCAGCCTGCACTCCCGTTCTGCAACAGACGAGAGAGAGAGAGAGAGTAAACACAGGTAGAGTCCGTAAACAAACAGAAAGTGGTGACAAACGCCTAGAGAGTAGGAACTATCATTTGTTTATTAAAGTGCGACAGCAGATATAGAGACAGGAAACATAGGGTGGGGGAGGTGAAGGGGACACAGACATGTTTGTCTTGCAGCTGAGGTCCCTGGCTGGAAGTGAAGTGGGGACTTTGTCTGGCTCCACCACCGACGTAGTCGCACATTTGTAATTCTTAAGAATGGACTTTGACCGGCAACTTTTTTTGGTGTTGTCGAAAGTGTGTTGGAGTTCCAGCAAAGATTCCATCAGGTTGACATTGACCGTGGGTGAAAAAGTTTGTGTCTCGCAAAAAAAAAAAAAAAAAGAAGCGGCGCAAACTAAGATAGTTACAACAACTACCAACATCCTGCAATGCAAACGCATGAAAACCAATACATACTTAAACTCCAAGAAGTGCATTTTTCCAGGGGTTGGAGGAGTAACCTCTGGAGTTATTGTGCCCCTGAGCCCCTGTGTCCCCCTCCCCCTTCATCCTCAAACATCTCCATTTGACCTAAACCATCTGCATCTGGGCCGGCCCTGCCCCCACCCATGTCTTCCGACCCAGCTGGATACGAGGGCCCCCCATCCTTCAATCTTAACGCAGCTGTGACGGGTGGCCAAGTTCATGGAGTGTAGCTGGCTGTCAGGAGGGGCCAGGGGAGGGCGGGCTGGTCAGTAGCCCTAACACGCGTACACACACACACACACACACACACACACATTTGCAGAGGCTGATCATGGCTGTGTGTATGTTTGTGAGTGCAAGCAGGCAGCGGGAAGGGGAGGGGGGGGGGGGCAATGGCCCCACAAGACGGGAAGGAAGGAAAATAGGGGGCAGAAAGGGGGTGCATGGTATGTGCCGACCAGGAATGTCTCCTAAAGACAAAACCTATAAAAGCATCAGGAATCAAAACAAGATCCGTTCGGAGGGGGACGTTAATAGCTGCAGCCCGGGGTCCAGTTTCAAACGGGAGCCCATTGGTCAGTGGCAATTACAAGGCCTGAAATGAGAGCCGGGAGGGCAAAGGTTGTCAAGGCCCCTGAGAGCAAGTCATTTTCACCCTCTCACTCTCTGTACGTGTAACGGTTGTCAACATCCATGCTCGCTAAACAAATACTGACCGGCCATCAACTTACAAACCCGCTGCAAATGGGACGTTTCGGGGTCGGGGTCGAGAGCACAAAAGGCCTTTTGTTTCAGAAAATGACATATCTGCGTCAACATAAATACATAAATGACCCTCACTTCCACTTTGAAACAACCAAAAAAAAAAACGCAATGGGTGTAAATCAACTCCCTTACTGACAACATCATTAACCATCAATAATGGTTATTTCCCAGATGAGTTCAGTTCCCAAATGCTTCATTTCAAGTAGGGGAAAACTAATATTTGAAGTCCAATGTTCAAATGTTCAAAGACATACCAGGAGATCGCTATCCCCTCAAAAAGTGAGAGTGCTATCTACTTTCAAAAGCGATTATTTCATCACATCGGCTTCTCTGTAGATATCTTGGGCTGAGAATGAGCCCACAAAAGCAGCTCATTCATCATCAGAAATGTATTTCGCCGTCAACTTATATTATCTGTAGCATGTCATAGAGATTACAACAGGATCGACCATGTGAAGGTAAATATACCGTGTGCGGTACATTCGGAGGCCTTATGGACCTTTGCACACAATCTGACCGCCTCTGTTAACCTTTAACCATTATAAATGATTATAAACAGCAGATAGTTCAGATTGCAGCCATGTATAATCTCACATGCTTGCTCATGCATGAAAGAAAAGAAAAAAACCTTTGCTTTCTGCAGCTTTTATACATGCTGGATGTTCCCTATTCAGTGGCCCAGAGGTCGACACTATATGTAATCTTAGTCACAGTAACCAAACAGGGAGCAATAAAGCTTAACGTGAAACATCATCATTCTGCTTGTCAGCATGTAATTCTACTCCGATGTACAGAACAGCAATTCAGTTTTTTTAATAACAGGTAGATAAACCTTTGTGTTTGATCGGCTCGGCTGTAAAGTATCTTAAAATCAAATAGTACTTATGCACAATACTTGCAACAGTGTGGCTCGTGTGTGTACATACAGGACACGCTGACAGTTCCAATAACTGAACTGTGTGTCTAATACATGCTGTCATTCAACAGACATCCCTGGCTCCTATCCAAAGTGACTGACAATGAGCCTTCTCTTCCAACAATAGAATTCACTCCCAGATCGTCACAATCGGACATAAAGTACAAAACAGCCAAAGGCTGTTGGGTTTCTGGCCTTGGATTTGTTAGGTGAACACAAATGTGTTTGCATCCAAACCACACACACGCATATACACACACTGTCTCTACGAGGGACACTGTGTTATGGGAGTGCAGGGGTCAAGGTGTTCCTTTACATCAAGCGAGAACAAAAGGTCTAAAAAAAAAAAAAGAAAAGAAAAAGGGACAGAACACAACCATCCAGTCAGTGTCGGGCTCTTTTATGAGGTGCCTTATTTGCAAATGAATGAAACAACCTGTTAATCCTGAGTACAAAAAGTACTGTTATTAAGTTCAGTTATTACAGCAAATCGTATTTGTTAAAAGATAAGAGGCGGGAGACAAAATAAAATGTAGTAATGTGGTTATATTGATATTCATAGAGGAAAATGTATAAAAAATGTTTTAAATCCCATTGGTTCCACTAAATCAAATTGTTTTACTACAACATGATCGAGAATTTTCCATCCAAGTTTGCTCCATCAGGATGACTGACTACTGTCGTAGCATCACAAAGACAAGCTCAGGCTGAATGGCTGGTAACTATTACTAGTTGCTAAATAAGAAACAGAGATATGCTTTCAAAGTCATCAATTATTTGAACCAGAAGACTTCACCAAAGCAACTCACAATGACCAAGCAGGCGTCTGCAACAAACACATGTGTGCACCATGTGGCTGACTGGATGGCACTGCTGTTGACGGTAAACCATCTAAAAAAAACGATCATTAATTCTTTGCATTTGGGTTGGAGAAGTGCAGTTCTGCAAACAAGTTGAGGTGCATCCACAGAAGAAGTCTACTTCTTTGGCCGCTTCAACGAAAGAAAAGAGCAATTGAAACATGGAAGCTGTTAACCGTGAATAGACATGTCGGCTCTCGAATTGGGACCTTGGTCAGCTGAGGAATGTTAACACTACGTTGCGCTTTTTGTCAAGTTAAGAGTGGATACTGATGTTTTGGGACCACTCCTTATGATCAGTCGCCTTAGCCCCTTCATCACATCCAGCGCTCCACCCAGAAAGGACTTCTTTAAAAAGGAAGAAGTTCCCACACCCTACCGACAGTCATGACAGGGGCATACAAGCAGGGGCTTTAATCATCCTGAATAGTTTCTAATTAAGTGTTCAAAGCACACAACTTTAGGTAAATGTATGTGTATCAAAAGTAGATACTTTTTTTTAACATCTTTATTTATTTGTTTACAATTGACGCTTCTTACGGGGAGTTATTTGAGAGTACATTCATCCAAACTACAATCCAGTTAGTTGAAATGAAATTATAATATTCAAATAAAGCATGAAACATGTGTGTCTATGTATATGCATTGTCAACATATGCTTGAGCTGCTGGATGCAGCAGGATAAACAGAAGCCTTCATGTGTTTAAGCCGCTCGTGTTTCCTCTCTCTCTCTCTCTCTCTCTCTCTCTCTCCCCGTCTCTTTCTGGCTGTTAGCAGGTTTACTGGCCAGGCGGTGGGTGGCCTAATCACATTATGGCCATACGTGACTGACACAGCACCAAATCAGGGATAAGAATAAGATAGATGACCAGAAGTGAGCTGGTCATCGCCAAGGTGTACGGAGGGGGAGTGTATTATTCTGGAGAGTTTGTAAAAATAAAAAATAAAAATGTTATTTTAGCACTAGCATTAAATTAATGTGTGCAGTATTAAAAATAATTGACATTCCAGAAGATTTGACTGCTGTTTCAAAAAAAAAAAAAAAAAAAAAAACGCCCACATTTTGAGTGCACCCCAGTTGTGAAATTCAAACATCTGGATTGTGTAGTCACGTGCCATTATTGTCGGGCAACCCCTCCATCTGCAACAAGTTGACATTCTTTGCATATCCCTCCATCCGCACCGGACAAAAAAAAAAGAAGGCAAAAACACACTCTCCTATTTGAATGTCGATACATGGCTCGGGGGTAATTCTACGCAGCCATTATAGAAAGATGTCTGGAGCAGAGCCACCATTTTAGTGAGGCCAGGCATGCCGGAACAAGAAGGGTTAATGGCTGCTGCTTGGGGAGTGGGGGATGGATGACATTGATTGCTCAGGATGTTGACAGCACTTCTCCAATTTGATAGAGGAGCTGTTATTAGATGAAGAGGCTCATTCTTAATAACGGCATCATGTGATTTTTGCCTCTTCCAGTAGGAGGTTGAGTGGGCTTAAATAGCAGCCCCCGAGCTAAAGGAAATACTCACTGTGTTCGACTCACTTTGGGAATCATCTCAGGATAATAAAAGCGGGGGTGGGTTTGAAACTTGTTTTGTTAAAAGCACAGCAGTAGGGCTGCACGGGAAGAAAAAAATGTTTATAAAATGATCGATTCATCTTGCTGCATTGATGATTAATTTTTTCTTGCTGTGTTTATCTTCTACTACTTCGAATGAAAAATATGTTTAATGCTTAATGATTAATGATGAATTTACTCACATAATCTTTTATTCATTATGTATTAGTAACAAATAGAAGTGTCAACTGCAGGGTTACATTTTCATCACAGCAAAGAGAACCAACAAGAAAATAAATTACATTGGACCGCGTAGTAAAAAACTTAGAAATCAGCCTGTTTCGAGTCATGCGACATAACAAGCTGTCCTCATTCACAAATAAATAATACAGAGTTATCTTCAAACAAATCCTCGTTATGGGCAATGAGCATTCAGCTATTGTAGTAAAATAATGCTTTCTGGAAAATGTGATGAAACTATACAGACAGCGATAAAGTGATTTTGTGGCCTATTCATAGCGTGTTACTACAATCCTCTCCGCTTTCCTCAGTGACTCCACAACTTTAGCTTTGCTTTGGTTGTTCAGTATCGCCGTGTCTGTAAAAACGTAGAGATGAACGTTGTATCTCGGTTCCAGATCTCGGTGTCACGGAAGGGTTAGAGGCGATCGTACTGTTAAGAATTGAGTTTGAAATTTCCAATTGAGTCTTCTGCGTCGAGTCATAATCGTTCAAAAGGAAACCGCATTGCATCTAAGAACAGATCTTTTTTTCCTGCCCACGGCAAAACAATTTGACTGGAATATACACACTAAGTGTTGTGCATTTTAAAGTGAAAGGTGCACTTTGAAAATAAAATTGGGAGCTGAGGAAAAACTATTTTCGTGCTTTAGTAAACCACATTGGTTGTGCAGACATGAGCGGTAAAGACTGCAAAGACGCTTCAAGACCGGTCAGGTGGGTATGCCACAGACCCTTCACACTAAGGAAAGTCTCTGCAGTTGATAGTCGTGCCACAATCAACTTTCACTTTCCAAGCCGACCGCGGCGAACTGCCTATGAAGGAAAAGGCGCCTGGCGAGGAAAAATAAAGTTTCAAATGTTCGCATTGCAATGTCGACGCAGAAACGATACATGGTGCAACCCCAGTCGGCGGCCAATTGCATACTTTATAGTGTAAAGTTTAGAGAGGGCGACCCTGACCTGTGGGATCGCAGAAGTGACACAATGCCTCATCTGAAATGTGGAGCGGACCTGAAAACAGTTGTTGTTTTGCAGCCAGCTTGTTGAACCCTGCAGACTAAACATGGCCTAATGAAGAGAGGCACGTGCCACATTAGAGCCCTGTTAGCCCTGAGCCAAACCCCTAACCCCTGTCTTCCCTCTCCGAGCTACTGTCATGGCTCTCTGTGTGTGTGTGTGTCCTCCTTTACACAACTCCACACTGCAGACCAAATCCCCCTGGGCCATAGCCATTGAACGGGAGGCAAATCAATAGCCCTGGATGTGCAAACACAGGGAAGTCCCCAGCCCCCTCCGGACGCAATCTCACAGCACACGTCAATACTCATCATCCTCAGTCATCTACCGCCACGCCAGGGAAACCGAGATGAGGGGCAGGATCACAGCTCACAGGGTGACCTAACCCCTTCACCTCCAAAAAAAGGCACCCTTACTTTGACTAACGCAGTGCAGGTTTCCATGGTTTAACCCTCAACAAAATTGCAGCTATACAAGAAGCAGAAGGAGGGAAAAAAAAGTGTGTAAACAGCCACTCCCATGCTCAATAAAACAACTAAATACATGCACATACAGGCAAAATCCCTATAGCAACCGCAGCTGGTAAATCAAGGATAACAAAATGTCAGTGTGCTCTCAACGCGAGCGCTACCAGAATACAGACACAGAGAGGGAGGGAGGGAGGCTAGTGAAAATCACCAACATTCCTGTACACCAGTAACAGGACCTCACAATAACAGGAGAGCCCCTCTCATCCCACAGGTACTCTTAACATCTCATTCCCGGACTAATCTTTTTTAGCCAAATTGCTGCCTGTCAAAACAGTTCAGCAGGGGAAATCTTTTAAACAGACACAGCGGCAGTAATTTAATCACAATCAAGGACTCCAGCAGAAATTTGGATCGCAGCCAACAATAGTGATGAATGGCGAGAAGCTAGAAACGAAGTCCGCACATGCTCGGCAGTTAAACTTGCTTATTTTGGTTATTTAACTTTGACATTGACTTAATTTTCTCCCTCTAAAATGTGACTAAAATGCAGCGACCTGAGCCAGACATAAAGACACATTTAAAATGAATCCATGTTGTGTATGTATTTGTGAAGAAAACTGGAACTAAAACAGATTACACACACACACACACACACACACACACACACAGTAGTAAGCCAGTTTCCTAATCTCCTCGACAACAAGATGCCTATAGTCTTCCAAAGAAAGCGAATCTGCTTCCTCTCAGCGTGTCTGTAAAAACGAGCATTGTGAAGAGGGGGGCAGCAATCTCTAATCCAAATCAAATAATTGGGGCCTTGATCCCACAGCGGGACCCTGTGGATCATTTATTGTGGCTCTTGGCGTGGGGAGGGGTTAGTGGGTGAGGGGAAGGCGGGGGGCGCATTGGGAAGTTAGGCAATGAGCCGATGGCGTCCTTTATCTGCAAACTATACTGTAAAAGATCTCCTGGTGAGCTTCCCATACACAACCGCCAACAAAAGGCTCCGGCTAATCGTAATTCCAAGTGCAACGAGAAGGAAGTAAATCTCGCTGCCACTTGGGAGACATATGGCAGCGGTCCTGCTTACAAACAGATCTGCCGCAGACTCTCTGCTCTCATTAGGAATTACTATGGAGCATAACCAAATAAAAAGGTCACATATCACATGAGAGCGGGCCCAGCAGCGGCGAACAGGAAGCGCCTGCCGCCCTGTTTGTGGCTGGAGCAGATTTCTGGGTTTTTGGGGGAAACAGACAAAGTGGCAGGGACGAAGGGGCTAAACGTCCAGGGGGAGAACGTGTTGGTACCTGCCCCGGCCCCAGCACCTCTAAACAGGCCACTGAAAAACAGGCCTTTAGGCAAGACCACCCCTCCCTCCATTAATCACTCCAATTACAAAGCTGAAAAAGAGAAACAGAGGAGAAAAAAAAAGAAGGAGGGGGTCGTCACAGATAGAAAGACAGAATGAAAATAGGCAGGCAGGCAGACACATGCAGAGGAAAAACTTGATCAACACTTTTTCACCTCATCCAATTTCACATGAGAGAGGGAGAGAGAGAGTAAAACAGATAGAGTGCGAAAGAGGGCAACAACCATCTGTTCTATGTATTTAGATCTTATATTATTCCTATACACAACTCTTTTGTTTGCCTTTGTTTGTTAACATGCTTTAGCAACATTGTAATGTACGCTGTCGTGTCAATACAACCACTTGAATTGGAACAGAAAAGGAAAAGAAGTGTGAGCGAGAAAGCGAAAGAGAGAGAGACTGAAGTCTGAAAGAAAAGGGTGGATCTACATATTTAGTTCCTGGGTAAACATGTCTGTTGGTGACCAGCAACTCGGGTTTGCCAAATAAACTGACTACATTTGTTCAGCTCCAGCCCTTTCACCAAGACACCACATTCCACAGGCAGAGGCCCCATCCCCCATTACACTAGCTGGCCCCTTTCGCTGCCTCACACAAATGCATCGTTTATAGGCTGGTGCGGCCAGAAGTTCACACTCATTGGTTCAAAGACCCTTTCACAGGCAGAGCAAACATTTTAGTGAATCACATCTGTGCCACCACATACAGTACTCTCCAGCAGACTTAACCCTTTCCCGCGGTGCTTCTGGACCATAAGAAGCTAGACCTCCGGCGACTCGGTTTTCCAACTAACGTATGCACAGGCTTGCGTGGGATGGGAGAGAAGCCATTTGTTTTGCTCCGTGGCGTGCACAATGACAACATTTATGAAGTTTTTCCCAACATGCAGAAGCAGTCGGACACAAACTCATACTCTCACAGCACATTGTGGCAAAACGAATTGTAAAATAAAACCACACTTTTTTTTGTCATCAATGAGGCTTTAAGCAAGAAGCTATACGGCTGCATTCGGGTCAAAGCAGCTATTAGCCGCTAAAAGCTTTGGCTAAAAATACCTTGCATATCTCACATCTCTCAAAGAGCAAGCATCCACTTCACCCCCATGCTAATGGAAGCTGGAGACATCACACGGACCTGATAGGCCTTTATATACATTCTCATTACACTGACAGCACCGGGAACTCAAAACATTCACAAAACAAAAGATTTTAAACAAATGATTCACTGCATCACATCTCAATGTATATGAAATGACAGAGGTCATGGCGTCTGTAGTGAGGTAAATGACTTTCTTTATTTGGGCGTTTGGTGGTGGTGGTTCATCCATCAGAGAAGTTAGTGTTATGATTATCGCTCTGAATTTGCAGTATCAAATGTTCAAACCATAAGCGCATTCACAGCTTTCTGTGGAGTCTAATCGATAGGGAGCTATTTCTTCCGTTCAGAGCCAACGGTATCTGTTTCCTCTCAGCTAGCGTTAAGTGTGCAGGGGCATTCCACCTCTGACAGGCCTGTACCCACCCCCAACCCCAGGGACCCCCGGCTGGGATGATGCAGCCCGTCATGCATCTGGAGCTCATCTCCAGGGGCACAACAAGCCACTACATCTCTACTGGAGGCTTGAAGGCAAAACAAAAAGACGACAAAGACACAAAAACTTGAAGAGAACTCCTGGTTAGAGTGGAAAATGATTAAGCCAAAAAATATTCAAGAAAACAAACGTTCTGAGTCGTCGGTGTGGAAGTCACGTAGTCATGATGCAAACAGGTTTAGCAAAAAGCTTTTGAGTCCAATGGTTAAAAAAATTAAAACTCAATCCTCTAAAATATTATAATTTCTGTAATTTACACTTGACTTGTTTGGAAATTATAACACATTTCCCATGAACTCAAAACTGGACTTTGTGACGTGCCACGGCCAGGGTGAGTTGTGTTCACAGGAAAATTTGTATTTCTTTTTTGCCCATTTTTTTAAATCAGAGGATCAGTTTTAAATGAGAAAAAGGAGCTATGTTATAAGAAGTGCAAGAAAACCAACCAAGGACACATTTTAAACTCTTTAGGTCGCCTCTCTGCAAAGCTGGTTTCAGAAGACATGACATTTGGAACATAAATGATAATGCTTAGTCAAACTATGTAATTAAATTGTTGGCAGCCTCAGGGTACAGAACCCAATTAAAAGCCTGCTTTATACTTCTGTGTGCTGCAGTTCAATCCATATACAGACACCACTGAAATACAGCACATAGGATCAGATAAGATAAAAACTAATGATTCTCAAAGGGAAATTGGGCTGATGCGGCAGCAATGAATATGATATTGATAACAGAGCAAACAGACTGTATTGAATGTCACACAACAGCGGCAAAAAAAAAAGAAGAACATACTGTGAATAGTAAAAAACAAATAATGCAAAGACATACAGGGTTTCCAGTTACAGAATCGCAGGTGAGCAGCTGTTTGCAGAGTACATTCACTGAGCCCTATTTGAATTTAACTCAGCGCGGCCAGCCTATATGTCATTAACGTTTCTACTACTCAATAATGCACAAGTAACTCTACTTGATGATCTAACTTGTCTTTATTTTTATTCATATGCTCACTCAGTGAAGCTTTACTTTGTCCGATTCCAAAAGTATTAATGATTAACTCCGCCTCCAAACGCATTAAATTGTATGCCATCGGTTACTTTTTTTATTTTTTCAAACAAAAGCTCCGACTACACATCCTCACACAAAGCTCCCTCAGGTTTTTCTAATCGCATTTATTTAGGGCAGGAAAACCTGAGATGTCTTTGTTTGACCAGATGGCTGGCAAATCAAGGCTGGCTCCACTGGGGGTTGGGACATCCCCAAATGTGCCACAAACATTATTGAGCCGTGTCCACGTTAATATGCTGATGTTTGTTAGAAAAGAGCCCCGTGATCCGATACTTGTAGTTATGTCAATTTCAGACGGACACGAACGCGACTCAGTCGGTACCTGCTTAAGATGGCGAGATTAGATTTCTGCTGTCAAATCATAAAAGTGCGTAACACTGAAGGACATCAAGCATTGGATGATTGGCCTCCCCGTGCAACAGCATGTAGTTCTTATAATAACCTATATTCGCTGCAGTCCATGTGTTAATAATTCAATTTTCTTCTCCTTTTTTCTTTTTTTCCCCTCTTTAATCATTTACTAACGTGGCTTTTGAAATTATTGACTGCAGTTGACATGGTCCATAGTGCTATTCACAGTGTGATTGACTATTAACCAGATCAGCTGCAGGTCAGAGCCCGATGTGTTTTTTCTGTCATCTGAAAATGATTCAACACACCTCGTACGAGCAGGGCAGCCAGTCATTTGTGTGTCACAGAAACATACATGCAAACGTGAATCTGAAAAAATATATAGTTGACTCACGCTTGTGCGCTTTTTATCTGCAAAAATGAGTTTTTCCCACAAAGCGCCATTTGAAATCTTGTATTCACCAGGGATGTGCTCTTGAGCTTCTGGGAAATAAGTCATTCAGGATGAAGAGCACTTAAAAGTGATGAACTGACGGCACAAATCTTATTCAAATCATTAGTTGACTGATTCAGAAGGGGCAGAACTTTGCTCATTCCAACAGGAATTGTGTTTTGTTCCCCCTTTATGAAAAAAGGAGCTTTTATGCCAGCACAAGATTAAGCATTTGACAGACACGCTGCTTACTGTTGGCTTTCTTGTGTTGATTGTGATTCAGGAAGTGAGCCGCTTTTGGGAGGGGTGCACGGCCCTGAATGTAGAGTGTAAATGTTGGAAGCTGAGCCGTGAACACATTGCTTTCAGTGTAATGTGACGTTTCCTGGGCTGGAGCCAGGGCTTTTTTTTTTTCCTTCCCTTTCCTTCCTCCTTTGCTGGTAGCTCCCTCTTACAAGCACGTGATTACACGCGGCTTGTGTTTGAAGACTTGGCAGCCAAACAACTCGGCCACATGCTATTATAAACTACATGGGATTTTGGCAGGCGGCGCGATGACTGTGCAGAGTAAAAAGCCGGCAGGCTACAGTGAAAGGAAAGCCTCCCGTACCTCTTTCACCTCCTTCTCTGCTGTGTTTACCCAAGGGCCTTGACACAGTGGCCCAGTTAGCACCTGCAGGCCCGACAACAGCCTGGAGCTCAGCCAAAGCGGTTTGAGGAGGCAGCCAAGAAAAGCGACTGACAATAGACAACTCTCACTCTCCACCTACACACCTCCCCGCTGCTTGGCACTTTCTACAAGGAGCGACGTTGCGGGCCAGAAGCCAAAAGAAACCGTATCTTTTGTGGTTAGCCAGTTGGAGACAGTTGTGGCTGCAGCTAAGATAATCTCAATAACGTCACGGTGGTTTATGTCCCCGTTATGATCCAGGCTACACCCTAAATGCAAACTACTTAATTATTTAAAATGTTCATTTAACGCCCCGAAAAATTATTTTTTTTTTTAATTTAAACGCCTTTTCTCCTGAGGGCTGAAAAAAATATATCGCAGTGTTCAGCAAACCTAATTTGACTTGTTCTACTCTTGAGTAATCCTACAATGTGGGTGTTATAATGACACAA
Source organism: Clinocottus analis (assembly GCF_023055335.1). Taxonomy (NCBI): domain Eukaryota; kingdom Metazoa; phylum Chordata; class Actinopteri; order Perciformes; family Cottidae; genus Clinocottus; species Clinocottus analis. The sequence continues at coordinate 2,494,209 of NW_027175820.1, forward strand.
ACACACTCAAAGTCAGAAAAGCTGTCAAATAAAAATAAGACTTAACTTTTTTTTCATTTAGGTAAAGTCCTTAAAGATCTGCTTGGTTTTACATTTGAGACGAAAGGCTTATTTTGCTAAATAGTATTGAAAAGAGCATAGTTTTGGTGACCATGCTATAATCAGCAACATATATTGGTTAAAGAGTTGGCAACAATAGGTTGGGTTTATCGGTTGGATCACTTTTTAAAACCTAGTGGACTTTCACTAGTTTCTCCAATGTCACCGACTTCAGCTTTGATGATCATATTGTTGCAATGCATTTGTGTGACTTTAAGAAGATCGTTACACCTGACATTGTTTCATGCTGCAAAACTTGGCCTATTTTGCATCAATATCTCTTTAGGTAGCAAGCGCATGCAAAGAAGGAACCACGTGATCACAAAGCAAAGACAGCCCAACAAGTTAACCACACAGTACTTATTAAACCATACTGTACACAGTATAGGGACAGCAGGACCTTGCATACCGTGCCAAGGGTCAGTACAACACGCAGTCTATATACATGTGCACTGTATGTATCACTATAGGCAGTCAGCCTATATAAAACTCAAGGAGACTTTGCCCAACAGTGTCATTTGACCTTGGCTCTACCTTAATGCAGCTGCCAAAAGGGGCTAGTGGACGTCTTTGTTTGTCTGCGTTTCATTTGGCGAGTCCCCTTTCTGTGTTTGCCTTCATTAAAGGGCAGGTGTTGAGATATGCTGAGTGGGAGTAGTTGTAAAGGACGAATGAAACCAGCAGTAGTGTGTGAGGGGCGGGGGCTTGCGGTTTCACTAGCAACTGATCAAATTACAGCAGGCATCAGTAGCTCAGTTTCCATTAGAAGCAAGAAAGTCAATCCTTCAGGGTCGATTTAGAGGGGTGAAAAAAAAGAATTAAAAAAAAAGTGTGACATATCTAATGGACGTACAGTATAACATTTGCATTTAAATGCTAGAACTTTTTGCCTTTCAAGTCAATGGAGATGAGCAGTGTGGCTGTCAGCGACGGTGCGCATGAGGGAGGGGGGGGGTTATCCAAAAGGTAATTTGCAGGAAGTTGCAGCAGCGATTAGCTCAGCGGAGAGGCAGACAACTCCATTACAAGGAGGCTGTGTGCTCTGAGCAGGTACGAGTGGCAAGGCCGGATCAAACGGGGTCTGTTGTGAGGAGCACAGCATTCTTATTCCTCTCCTGAAGACATTTGTTAGTCAAAGGGCTAGCGCACGTCTACTGGGGTCTGAATGGAGTTGTGGAACAATCAGTCTTCCAGGGGCCCAACTTTACGCAAACATGCCCACAATGCAAATCACTAACGCATATAGATAATAAAGCCACGAAAGGAAATGAGCATTTCAATGTCATAGCAGCAGCGTTGTCTGTCTCTCACACAATTCAAACGATAAAGAAATAAAAGTTAGTATTATATCGATTCAAAACGAATCTTGTCATTAGCGGTTTTAATGATGTATAACGGTAGTGTAAACAGGGCCCAATTCATCTCTATTATTCATTATGCATTGCTGTGAAAACGTTGCCTTCATACAACTGGAGATATATATATATATATATATATATATATAGATATATATATATATATATATAGATATATATATATATATATATATATATAGATATATATATATATCTATATATATATATATATAGATATATATATATATCTAACACAGATCTGTATTATCTGTACAGATTAACACATATGCATGAATACCGATGTCTTGATCACACATTTTATTGAACGTCGGCGGATAACGATCACGTCGGCAGAACTTTATCCCCCACTGCCGTGATTAACGTGAAACTGTAATTAATCCGCGTGAGAACCGCGGATTAATTACACAGTTAAGAGAGGGTGATCCGTACCGATCACGGCTCAACCGCTACACACATTAATGTCGAGTGAAAACGTAACTTTTAACTAAAATCAATGGAGATCGCAGTAGGTATCCCCTCAAGGATGTGCAGGACCAGGGAATCCATGAACACAGTCCAGATCCATCATGACAGACTGCACATTGCCCACCAGTGCAGCGTTAGACCAGACCATGATGAGGGGACTGGACACGCCACAAGAAGCCTCCTCCCGTCTGCCAGAAGCAGATGTGCCCTTCGGGACGCAGACAAATAAAATAAATTAAATAAAAGAAAGTGTCTCTTCCTGCACCAGGGAGGGAGGGTAGGGGGGTCTCATTTAGCTCCTCCCATTCAGGCCCTTTGTTGTTTTTTTCCTTTTACAGCCCCTGCGACACTGAGTGAAATGAATTGAAAGATCACCAATCAGGAGCCCGACTACAACACGGACATGCCGCACCCCCCCCTCCCCTTCCCCCCCTATCAAACCCCCTGTCTCTTGTTGGGAGCCCCCGGTGGGAATGTTCACTGTTTGAAGAGTTAACTCTTTAATTCTGTCTGGAATGTTTCCTCTGGGTGGGGCAGCTGTAGTGTGCTGAGCCAGACCACTAACCCCTCTTCTCCTTCCACAGTCAATCTCCCACCCCACTCTCCCTCCCGCCCCCTTCATCTAGCTACTAAATTCAATACCTCTATTTCTGGGCAGGGGGGAATCTTCCGCACATGGCTGTTAAGAGCAGGTCAGCACAAAATGAAGCCTGGTCGGTGCCAGCACGATTACACTTTGGCACTCTTATTCAGATAAAACTGAAACCATCATTTGCGCGTGAAAAAAGTGAAGAAAAAACACCCACTCTGGCATATATAATAGATGATTGCCATCCACACTACAGTACCAAAAAAAACATAAAAAGTTAATCTCAGCTGAGCAAGCTCAAGTCACTTGAGCCAGCAGAGTTGCACTTAAGCACATTGTAGTGTAAGCAATGCTTATTACTATTTCAATGTAAGACGGGAATGTGCTTTTTTTAACCAGATAAATATTTTATTTTTATTAAACGCATCATAATGCGTTCATCGCCATAACAGGGTTCATACACATTTTGACCAATGGATTTCCATGACTTTTCCGTGACTTGAACCCAAATTTCCCTGACCAAACACCTTGTGAAATTTCGGTGTGTACATGAAAAAGTGAGTGTTTATACCAAAGCATACAGTATACCTTGAATGACACAAATGAATGAGACACAATAGTTTGATTAAAAGAATAAACATGTATAAATATACTCATGCCTGCTTACATTTTGAGTATTTCTTTTAAAAGCATATTAATTATTTCAAACTCAGCATAAATGAACGACATGAACATAACAAATCTTCATGACTTTTCAAAACTTTTGGGATTTTATTGAATGACTTTTACAGGTTCTCCATGACCGTATGAAACCCTGCATACACAGTTTACAGCCTTGGCTCTTTGGATAAATACTTTGATGATTCATTTCAGACCTTAATAATCAATGGATTGTTTTTTGTTTTTTTTCCCCCATTCTGTGCGGTACCAAAAAGGGCCCACCGGCACTAGTTGGGGTTTAAAGAATATATATATTTATTTCCTTTACGCAACAGACAATTCAAATGAAGTTAGATGTTTCAATAAAGCCGAGACACCAGCGCTACTGGAAACTGGAAGTGCAAAATGTAATTACGCGTCATTAATTTGTGCCGTTGTGCGGGCCCTTATTTGTTTCCATCCTGACACAAATTCAACGGTAGCCGCACCGGCCGGCTGGCAGTACTTAAAGAGCAGCATCAATCAGAAAACTGCCATTTAAAAAAAGCAATCCAGAGTTAAAAGCCTCGTTGCCTCCGTCCGACCCGACCAGCCGAAGCCGGCTTTCGATGAGGCAAAGCAAGGTTCACGCAGCACTGAACTACAAACAAACTGGAAAATTCCAGAGCAATGCCTCATATGCGTAAACAACTACGCCTCCGCTTCAAAATGCGATTGTTTTGAGAGTTTAGCACTTATTTTTTCATGGAGCCTGAATTTAGCGGGGGCGGATCAGTTGAAAACACATTTCTTAAAATGAAGTGCTCGGGGCACAAACCTGAATGCAATAGAACAATACAAACATATATCTTTTTAACCGTCCGTTTTAGCAAACAGTGCAAACATCGCATTCATATTTGAAGTTGTTCTGGTTGAACAAGTATGACGTGTCTACGAGAGGGATAGAAAGTTGAAAATGTCGAAGCGGAATTTCACATTAGTGCGCTACAAATTATGTTAAAATAAGACACCTTAAGACGGCCTAAACTGTATTGAGATCAGTGTCGTAGCTTAGAGGGGGAACTTGGAAATGTGTACAGACCACTCATCACAAATGCCATTAGTAATATAATTTTGGAGTCGCCAAGTCATCCAGATGACCAAAAGTACCTTATGAGGAATTAAGGAGAATCAGGAAAAAATGAAAAGTAGAGGTGCATCAGGAACACATGCAAGAAGGAAATAAAGGACTTTATTAATTTTCCATTTAGTTTGAAATAACATCTTTTTTTCAAAAAGGCAACCACTTAACTGTCAAATTGACTTTTCCAACCTCCTATTGCTGAAGGGTTTATCGTCACTTAAGTTGTGCAGAACCGCGAAGGATGCACTGACATCCGAGTGTGTCTACAACTGCTACTTTACTGTAACGTTCTTTGATTCTCGGTCACGTGGCACGATGCATTCATTGTGACACGAAAGCAAATTGTTGCCGGTATTCGCAGCAGAAGTGAGCAGTCTGGGTTGCCGTTTTCAATTCCCCTACGCAGCTCAAGAAAAGTTTGAGCATTTCATGCGTCACGCTCCGGAGCAAGCAGCGCGACATGTTTTAATGGACTTTCCTCATAATTCATCATCTGAACTACCTCCATTTGCGAGCGGTTTGTACGAATAGGGGTCAGACTGTAATTTCTGCCTTATTACATCAGCCTAACAGGAAGTCCAGTAAACAGAATAAGACTAAGTACACCATTTAAAACCCACTGACAGTTATGGCATGTGAGGCATAGCGTTCAGAGAGCAGAAATCGGGTCAGGTTGGCGAACGCGCAGCGCGCACATCGGGCGGTGGGGCGCCCTGGCTCCCACCACGACATGACAGAGAGACGTCCAGTGGCCCTCCCACCAACGCTACGGTGGGTGGGCCAATTCACCAAGGGGTGGGAGAGATGGGGGGGGGGGGGGGCGAGCAGATTTGTTCCACATACCACGTTTAAAAAGATAACTTGGACCCATCTGCTGAATACAATGTCCACCTCATTTGTCATAAATGAACCATAAACGAGGCCAAACATTCCTGCCTCTAAAAGCTCACACACACACACACACACACACACACACACACACACACACGCACACACACACACACCGTATTGATCGCTGCTCTGCAGCCATGCAGTGCAGCTCCCCACTTCCTGGCTGATGTGTTGCTTGGGCGACAGCTAAATTATGCAACAGCGCTGGCTCAACAGACAGGCTTCAGTGCTCGAGCAGCAGAAGCTAAGGCTCAAGGTTGGCAAACGACGGCGTGGCCCTGCAGTAACAAATGCCCCCCCGACCCCAGCGTGGTCCGTTTGCCTTTGTTGGCGAGTCAAATGTATCCCTCAACCAAGTTGTAGACTAGCTGTGCCTTCTTGTATTTTGCCCAGCAAATAATACTGCTGCTTTTACACTAAGGTTGGCAGAATTTCCTCATTAATAACTTCTCTGATCCATCCAAAATGATAAACTACATATCCTAAATCAGACTGTAGGGGGTAATTATCCAGCTACGTAATTGAGGCAGCTAAATATTTGTCCAATCAAAATGTACTTGCGTTCTTGGTTGCTTCATTAAATTGTGGGATATAAATTACACAAGAGCGCTAATGCAATGTCCCAATTGCGAATAATTTAAATGTGGCCACCGATCTGTCATCTTGACGGCTGGTCCCGAAGTGCATTATTCCGCCCTGTGATGCGATGAGTGATGTACTCATGTCCGTTTCCACATCCTCTTTTGCATTGTCATTTCTCTCCCCCGGTGGTCATAGCAATTCAAATGAGGACGTGCTCTGCTCACTGCCTCCACGTTGTCTCATTTGTCAGAGGACAGAGTGCCACGTCGGGGAACAAACAGTGTGTGGACGTAAAAACCAGAACGAAAGCCACCGCTTGCTTGCTTTTTCACAGGCACATGCACAGACGAACTATCTCTGTGTCACACCGTACGGCTAGTTCAATCACTACAGTGCGACATAAGACACAATCTGTGTCCCGCAGGCATGATTAAAACTATTAATCACAGAGGGATTATCGGAAGGAGCGGAAAGGTCCTGTGCACGTTCGTATGCGAGCAGGAGGGGTGGGTGGATTACAGGGGTCAGACGGCCTCTGTGGTGGAGGCCAAAGTGGCCGGACGGCCGCCCCTGCTCACCCTCACCCTCCCTCTCCACGCGACGCCTTTGTCCATCCCCTTGTTGGACAATTATTTACTCTGCTGTTTAGGACAGAGCTGAGGTCACCACACATACATCACTGACATGAAAACACTGGCTACCCATGTCTGTCCACCCCCCATCTGACCTGTACAGGCCCCTCGCCACTCATACACTCAAAACACTTAGGAGTACAGGACTACAAGACAGACTAATCAAACGGTTGTCAATCAAGTGTTGTTGCTGCTGGCAACTCGCATGCAATTAAACTATACCGTGTTACGAGTGCTACGCGAGCTGTTTGTTTGTTCTTATTCTGCGGCGTGTCACTCATGTTCCACCCATTGTTTAAGCGCTACATGTGACCTTTGCGATCACCGCTTTTCGTCTGCTCCACATATCGGTGAACTAACAAATGGGACATGAACATCCCGTTTGTCTCCATGTAAGCTGGTGCGGATGAAATCAGCAGAACAAGCTCTGTATACGGTCAACCCATGGCTCAAACGCATCGCAGTGTCTCTGTCGAAGTGGTGACAGCATTCACACACACGGGTAACAAAAAAACAAATAAAAGCCTGCCCGCGTGAAATGTAAATGTTAATGTAAATGGTCTTCCGTGCATTGGTTTCTTCTCGGTAGCCAACCTTGTCACAGATTTTTTTTTATTTTTTTAGAATATAATAAATGAGCTGCTCACAACATTATTATAGGTGGTGGGTATATGCGACATCTGCCAGGGTTCTCTCTGGCCTCTTGAAGACAATGACATCAAAAAAAGAAAAGGGAAAAAAAAAAAACACACAAAAACAGTTCCCCTGCCTCCGCTGTCCCCCTCCCCCTACAGCGGTGCAACCTGAAACGGCCTGAAGAGATGAGCCGTCATTAAATACTGCAGAGCTGACATAATGACAGGAAAGATAAAAGAGAGGAAACAAAAAAAAAAAAAAAAAAAAAAAGGGCCAGACCAATTCTCGGCCCATAATGCCTCCCCCATCCCCCAGGCATTGGCCCGCCTCTCCTAATAAAAGACACCGGGCCACAGATAGGGCACTGGTCAGCTGCAACCCTGCTGCTGTGATCATCTGTGTCCGACAACATTCACACAAAGCCTGGCCATCTCGCAGCATAATACTGCTTCACTCTGACACCAATGAAAACAATGCAATGAAACTCCATTCTATACAATACTCATGTCCATGCGATGTGTTTAAATGCGTCTCCAGCTAATCCCTGTAAGGGCAGAGGCTCTGGTTGATATACAATGATAATAAAACTAAGACTACTACCGCCCCTCCTCCCACCTCTGTGCCTTCACTAAATTAGGAAATGTGGTCTAGAGAAGCGCCATTCAAAGACATTTGCCTTTAAATAGACAGCAATAAAATCCAGACACATGATAGTCAAGCACCCTCAGCCTACTAATCAAGCTCAGATTTGCCCTCTGACACTGCCCACTCTTGTGCAACTACGGCTTTTTATATATATCACCCACACGCTGCTGCTGAGCTCCCTTTAACCTGCTATGTCTCGAGCCATGATGCTGAACCACACGTAGCTCGGCTTGGTTCCCAGTTGGCATTCCAGCGTTTTGTAACACTGTGCTGAGGCAATATTTACCTTCAAGGGAAAGTGCACTTGGCACACAGCCGAAACGCTTGGGTTGGAGTGGGAGGGGAGGGGTGACAGGTTGCTACTGTGTACTACATCCAAACTTCCCACCCACCCCAAATCCTCACGCTGACCCGGCCAACCACCCACAGTCTCACAGCAGCGGTCCTGCCCTGGCTGACTCCGCTACCTGGATCAGAGCCAAACCAGAGCCTGAGCAAAGCGCCAAGAGGGACAGAGAACGACACACACACACACACACACACACACACCGAGTGAGTGTGAACAAATTACGCCCCAGCCTGGCCCTCTGCCAGGACTCACTTAGGGAAGATTGTTAGCCACAAAAGCCAATCGGCACTCAACCATCCAAGGAGATTTGAATTGTCTCACGTATAAACTGCTGGAGAGGTTTGTCACACAGTATAGATTAATTGCTCACGGCAGGGGGCTGGTCTGAGATATCAAACAAAACACTCAATGGGCGGTGGGGGGCCTTTACCCCTTTTATAGTCACAACAAACAGTGTTTTGTGAAAAAAAGATTAGGATTGACAGCGGCATCTTTATGTCCAAGAATATTTCTCAAAAGAAAATTCTAACTTTGCACACATGACAGGAAGCAGCTTTAGTTTGAGGCGCAGACACATAACTGGGTAAAGACCTAAAAGAGGAATTTAAGTAATAAAAAGGATGAACTTGTGCCAAAGCCGGGTCACTAACCTGTCTGAAGTGATCATCAAAGCCCCAGTCGGCCTGTCCGTTAGGAGAGGTTGCAGAGTGAGGTCCCGCGGGAGAAAGACCCTCGTCGGGCTCCTGCTTCACTCTGATGGGCGGGGATGCAGCCCTCTGGGGGGCCGACGCAGAGTAACTGCCAAATGGCCGGGCCGCGATGCGGGACGCACTCTGCTGCAAAGCCAGGGTCTGCTTGCGGAGGAACTCCAGACCGCTTGCGCTTCCCTCATCCTCGTCGCTGCCCTCGTCCCCCTCCATCATCTCATTGTCGTCGTCGTCGTCGTCGTCCCCGGAATCCCGGCCTCTGTCCTCGTCGTCCTCCCTGTCCGAGTCCACACTGCTCTGGTTGGAGACCCTGGGAGGTAACCCGCCACCGGGGACCACCCCGGCCAGGCCTTTGCCCATGAAGCTGGCCCCGGACGCCCGGGCCGCCGCCAGGATGGCCTGCTGGGCAGCGACCTGCTGAGCATACATGATGTGGGCCTCTCGCAGCTTCCTCTCCTTGCGCTCCATTTCCAGTCGGGCCTGCTGCTGGCGCTGGAGCTGCTCCATTACCGCCTCCAGCTTCATCCCCCCTGTAGAGGCGCTCTGAGGAAAGGCCACACCAGGCTCCTGAGACATGCTGGGCTGTGGGGGGAAGAGAAGGAGCCATGGATGACATGCTGAAATCTAATTACTCCTTTATCTTATTAGAGAGGATGAAATGAAATGCATGTAAGACCCATGCACACACTAAAAAACACAATAATCAAAAGCTAAACTTGAACAGAGGAGCCATATTTGTACAAATGGGTAATCCAACTATATAATTTCCATCAGGTTCATGTAGCTCAAACTTGAAATTCCTGTCTTTCAGTTGCTTTAGCTAATGTTTGAACTGGGGAACTTAAAAAAACTTTATCGTTACAACGATACATCTTCATTTACTTGCTAATATACACAAACGAGACATGTGTTCTGGTGGTTTAGGCTTTCATGTCCAACATATACACTCAAAGCATGAGCACGTGTGAAAGAAGAAAACAATATAGCAGGATCATTCACCAACGCTGTCTACCAGCATTGTAACGTAAACAGCCAGGTCAAACCTTTGCAACAACAAAAAAAAAGGAAAAGAAAGAAGAGGGGACTAAAGCAATACTGAGTCCACACAGATATCACGTTAACAGGACACAGCAGCAAAAGTTACTTTTTCACCAACTAATTAGTATTACTATGACTTCTTGGAGCAGCAGCACAGTGATTTTACACGTCTAAAAGGCCTTTAACAAAACCGAGGAGCCGCAACATTGGCACCAAATGTTTATAATATAACTAACCTATATAACCAACTAGCTAGTGTTCAAACTAGCTAGCTAGTTAACCCGAGAGACAGATGAACGGCGTCCAAACCAGCAGACAAACTTATGAAAAGGGACGTTAAACTGAACTCTGTTCAACAGTCAGGCAAGAGGGAATAAACAAGTTAAACCTGCAAAAAGAAAAGAAGAAAAAAAAACATTTTTTTGCCGCATTAGCTAACGTTAGCTACCACATCCTCAAAACACGTAGAAACATAAGCGCTACGTTGATAAGTGTTATGATCAGTTACCGTAGACACACACACGCACACACACAAGAGATAGTGGAACATTAACGGCTTTTTTTTTCTTCTTTTTTTTAAACATAAAAAGATGCGTTACAGTGTTTCCGGAAGATTCAATGAGTAAAAAAAAGTTATCAAAAGTAACCAACCATAAGGTCAAATTAAGTTTTCCTTCTTTTCTTTTCCCCCTCACGCAAAACGTCCCGTTTGGCTGGCTAACGTTTCAACTCTTCCCCGTAAAGAAGGCAGTCAAACCGCGACTACCGGGAGGGCGCGGGTTCGCTACCGAGCGGAGACATGTAGAAAAAAAAAAAAGAGAGAAGAAAAAAAAGAAGAGGTGACTCCAAGCATTACCACGACTCACCATTTGTGCCTTACTACCACTCGAATTGTCCACCATCCCTCCTTCCTTCCTTCCTTCGGCGTTCTCGTCCTTCCCTCGTTTGCGACACTTGTAAACACACACACACACGCGCGTGCGCCCGCACACAGTAAAAACACCGACTGGGTCCGCCGGCAGAAAGGTGCTGCTGTGCGCTCTCTTCTGCAGCGACCTCTCCAAAAATGTACCTGTGTTTCTGTCTTTCTTTTCCTTCCCCCCCCCCACGACTGGTTTTCTCTTCATTAATGGGAAAGGGGACCGCCTGGAAAATGGCCCGATCTCATATCTCGGAGAGCGCTGAGGTAACTCCCTTCACTCGTTTTTTTTTCCTCTTTTTTCCTCCCCTTCAATTGACACCCCCCGCATGGCGCACATCGACATTAGGCCCGCCCAGCTACAGCAACATGTCTCTCACACGCACGCACACGCACGCACACACACACACACACACACACACACACACGCACATACACACACACACGCACACGCACTCACACACACCCTTCGGTTGCATGACACTCTTTATTGAGTAGTCTCACCTATAATTTATTCATATTCCGATCTTCCATTTTTACAACATAGCATTTCGTAGGTTGGAGCACTTAGATGCAGATATAAAGGTATGTGTGGAAGTAGCAGCAATAGTAGCGCCACCTCAATACAAGCTTTACAAATAAATTAGTCCTTTCTCTGCTCGATAAACAACATGACAGTGAGTATCAAGCGATGTTTCAATGCGATAATAGAAAATAAAGTCATTGTAGGGGCCCTCACGCTGAAGTCAGGTAGCTATTGCACTGAGAAAGCAGCTTGGCTCCATGCTGCCACCTTGTGGCAACTACGATTATTGTTTATAACGGTTAGTTTTTTATTCCGTCAAGCATCGAAATACAATAAGTAAAGCCACAATTTAATTTACAAATACAGAAATACTAAAAAGGTATCGGTAGAAGCATAATACTTATGTATACCTATTTTAAAATTCCATGACTTTCCCTGGTTTTCCAGGACCGAAAGATCCCCGTCATAGAATTAAAACTAGCAACTTCAGTGATATACCAACTCCTCACACAATCGCTACCGGAAATTATTCTCAATCATTGTAATCAGAGTCCTACACATGGAAGTATAGATAATATCTTTATTTTAATAATGTAAACCAATAAACAGTACAATCAAAGAAAAAAGAAAAAAAAAAACATTTAGTTTACCATCATAAAATAACTGAGTTATTGCATTTAGCACTCAATAACACGACATTGTCACAATGTTGTATAACAAGCAGATTGTCCCAATAGTTGCATAGTACAGGTGAGTCAAGTGTACTTGCTACTGACCACTGGTGTTAAGTGCAATATTTGTGTCCAGAGAAACATCGTGCAGAGCCAGAGGGGGATCTACGCACTTTAAATACAGCTGTTGCATTTAAAGCATTTACATCAGGCTTTTATCAAGTGACTCACACTCAAGTGTAACAGCAGAATCTGCTTTCATCTCCAAGTCACCCTCATTATAAAGACGGCGTGCACTGACGAGAAACTGATTCTCAACACCTCACATCTTTCTCTTCAACAGTCTTTTGAGTTGACCCCAATTATCTGAATACGAATCAAAGTTCCTACTTCCACCCTCTCAAAATGTCATACTCTTTCCAGTCCTTGCAAGTCTTTGCGGTTGGTCAAGCGGCCTGCTATACCTTTCATTTAGGCCTGCAGGTGACGTGCAACAGCAGCCACCCATCCATCCTGACCTCTACGCGACAAAACGGCAAACAATTTAAACTTGCTGTTTATTTACTCTTTTGTGGAAAAAGGCAAACTACTTTCTCGTTGCTCACTCATACACACACAACATTAATCTCCTGAAAAAGTGATCACTCATTTATATATTTTGCTTTTTTTTGTTAATGCAATTTAAAAAAATAAAATATGACCCCGACTGCAACAAGAGCGAACACGTAGTGTGTTAAGTGGGAAAAAAAAACGAAACAAAAAAAAAGAACCTGCCATTTTCAGCACATATGTAGAAAACAGCAACAGACACATCACAACAACAAAAAACTCATACAAACACAACTGATGTACGCAAATATGATCCGCAAACAGCAAGTGGATACAAATGCCTTAAACCTTATGCAAATGTGGTTTACTGGCTTTGAGCTGTAACTATGTGTAGTGTCCCCGATGAATATACTTATAAATAAATAAATACAATATTGTGACCTCAAACTCTGCCCTCCACACACACAATTGATGTGTTTAGGATGACACGGAAAAAGTGATCAATAAAATCTATTTTTGAATTCTTCCCAATCAATCCGAAATCGTCAAAAAAAAATAAAAAAGCAAGGGAATTTAAATGAGAAACATATCGACGTCTAACCGCAAACACAAACGCCTTAATGACAAAATCACTTCTATGAGGATCTGAAATATATATTTTTTTGCTTTCTGCCTGTTTTGGAACAGCTTTCTGGACCTTAAAACGTATTTATACAATACAGAGATTGTAACACAAAGCACTTGAGTCACTAAACTTTAGTTTTCTTTGGCGCCGTTCACGGCAGTGTAACATTTGGTACTCTTACAAGCGGTGGATCACCTTGTGGGACAACTTTCTTCTTGGTATGTAGCCGTTTGCTCAACGACGGCTTGTAAAAAGTAATAAATTCTTTGCCTTCTCGGACCCAGAGCAAATAATATGGGCTGAGCAGAAACCGGTTTCTCTCTAGATAGCAATATTAGCTAAAAAAAATAAATAAAAAAAGAGAAAAAACAAAGAATGATTACATGTGTGCTGAAAAATTATAACGTGTTTTCACTCAAGTATCTGACGACCTATTTCAATTTAGTACTTTGCTTCATATAAAAATAAAAATAAAACATAATTAAAGTTGTTCTTTTTGTTAGAGTAGGTGTCATTTTTTGAGGACAGATACATGAAAGAAAAAAATGGATACACATCCAGTTAATGCAACAAGAGTCAGGGAATGATCATGTGAGGTGCCTTCATATAGTTAGTTAATTAATAACTGGAAACGACAGTAACCATCTCCCCAATGGGTCAACGAGGACGCGTCCCATAATGTGCACGACCACTCTACCTGGAGCACGGGCATAGTTAGCGTTTCATTAAAGTTCAAAAGAAAGAAAAATAAGTCAAGCTTTGGGGTCACAGTGAATAAGGCTTGTTCGTATGTCCCGTTGACTTTCTTTCTGTCTTTCTTTGCGTGGGTTGAGCGATCTCTGTGCACGTGGTCTTGCAGGAACGGGGAGTTTGGCTTCAGAGCTGGAAGTCCTCAGGCAGCACAGCGGCAGAGCTTGATTAGAGAGAGGGCCTCAGGCACGGTGACTACAGTCAGGGACAGGAGCTGTTGTGCCGCGGCTTCGTGGAAAAAAAAAAGAAGGTTGGAGTAACGGCGCCGGGGCGTCACTGCAAAGAGCAGGACGGGCCCTCGGAGCAGCAGCACACAGAGGATCCCATGGCTTTGGGCGGGATCAGGTCCAGGTCCTCGTCGTCGGGGATCTCATCCAGGCGGTAGCCGTCCTGGAGAAGCTGCTTGCTTAAATCAGGATGGACCTGGAGGGTGAAGACATGACATCGCTATAACACACACACATACACACAACCAGAGTAAGATGGCTGAACCTGGCACACCTCTCTCTCTCAGGTTAATCTGTGTATGTGTATATATATATTTTGACTTTTTCATACCCCGTGATTACTTGTGCCTGTTGCCGTGACCCAAACGTAATACATGTTTTGTTTTTTTTGTTGGAAATTGTGCTGACCAAAGCAATGTTTAAGTGAAAGAAAAATAGAGCCACGGTTTAAAATGACACATCAAATTATGGTCACACCCACACAGCACGTGGTACGTGGGATTACCGAAGCATGACAAGAAGGTACCAAGGGCCAAACTCACCTCAGCCGAAGAGTATCCTGAGGAATACTGCTCAAAATCAATCTCTTCATCGCTGTAAGGAAAAGTACGACAGGTTCTGTCATTCTGTGCGTGTGTGAACTGGAAATGTTTGCTGGGAAAACATCAAAAATTCTACCCGGAACATGTCCAGGTGGCATGATTTTAAGGCAAAACGTGAAACGTCAAGTTTTGACATTGAGAAGTGGTAACAATAAATCGGCAAGTATTTCAGTGCTCAGTTTGCTGCATAAAGAAGGAATTCAACAATCACATGTACAGAGGCAAAGTATGATCCTCTTTTTTTTTCAGGGAAAATAAATAAATATATATAAAAAATATTGTTTTTAGCATGCATAAATTGCGCCATGAATTGCACGTTTATCAGTTAATTTAGCATGACAACAAAGTCCCGTTTTGTATTCGAGTGTGAAAATACATAATTAGAAAGTCTCCACATCCAAAAGTTATGCTACGACAACTGTGTGTTTTTCGGACCGGGACTTACTCGCACAAAGTTTGACGAGCTTTTGCGCGGATAAAGCTTAGCTATGTAACTCGCTAGCTAGCGTCCATGTTGGCGTTGATGACATCGCTGTGCGACCTCACACAAAACCATATGACACGGGAGATTATGTTTTGAATTAATACATTTCACGTGTGATTCATGGCTCAGTTTGAGCGGGATAAAAAAAACTATTTGCCTCTTTCCGTTAACTAACATGGTGGAAAGAGGAGGGACTCCGCCTCCACACCTGGTGTCACCTTACCTGTCCGAGTCCACGGCAACCAAACTGTCCTCAGCGTGCTGACTCAAGGCAGCGTAGCCCTTGTTATACTTCACCGTCCTAAAAGGAGAGCCAGAAAGTGTTAAAAAAATAAAATAATGAATCATGTCCTCCTTTGAGCTTGAAGCTCACATCGTCTTCGTCTCTCCTCCCCTCGTCTCTCCTCGTCGTACCTCTTCGCTCCTTGCCTCGGCTGATGCATCACTGGAGGTCCTGGTGAGAGAGCTTTCTTCTTCAGTGCCTTCCTCGCCATCTCCCTGTGCTTTTCTAAATGGTTTAATTGATTAAAAAAGGGACAGTGCACATTAAACCTTTCTGTTAAATGTACCAGAGTTAGCTATATGTAGTCAGATGTTTAAAAAACAGAAATAAATTTAAATATACAAGGTTAAAAAATGCTGACACTTTTACAATGTGTGCACAACAGTCAGACACAGCTAAACAACAATAAAAGACATACAGGTAAATGAGCAAAGTCAACAGTCACAGACAAACAGAAGGAAAATACAACATGGACACAATGAGCTTCTCTGGAAATCATTTTTTTTTAAATGACTGGATGAGAGTCAGCACAAAAGGTCACAGAAGAAGTTTGTAACATCATATCTTAAAATAAAAAATAAAAAATTGAGTTTCTTTTTTCACGATGTTCTTGTGTAGAAGATAGTTGTTATTTCAAACTGTGTACTTTCACACCTGCTGGCATGCGTGTACAAGCCGGTCTCATCATTTGCATCTTGATATTAGGATTTTATACTCCCCCCTTGTGAAAACCCAAATTTCTGAAACAAGGGCCCTCTTTGCCAAAACTCCACACACAAAATAAAACCCAAAACATAGACAACAATTACTTTAAAGCTCTATAAACTCTTCTTAAAAAAATACAGCACACACTGATGTTGTAAGAGTAAAACACTAGTATCTAGAGTCTTTTGGCATTTTTAATGTACCATATTGTACTGTATACTAAATAAAGTATATTGCAAGAACAGTCCTTCAACTGTATTGTGAAACTTGACCTTCATTGTCACACACACCAAAGAGCACGCCTGAATATAGCACAGCATGCGCTCCAATACCCATGCGACCATACTAGTCACTATGCCAGAACAGTATTTAGTACGTCCCAATACATAAAATGTAAAATGCAGGATGCCAGAACTACCAAACGTCCGACTGCATCCCGACACAAGTAGGCCAAAGTATAAGATGCAATGTTATGAGAAAGTAGTATGTCCAATTGAACGCATACTGCATGCTATAGTACCTGTGTACTTTGTAAGGGCAGCTGCAGTCAGTACTCAAAGAAAAAAGATGCAATTTGGAACACAGTGATGGTGTTCAAGCTCTGAGTTGTATGTGATACATATTGAAGTGCACAGATTTAAATTGGGTTTAATTGTTAATTTGATCCCATAAGTAAATGATGGCTTTAAAATAAATTCCCCTCGAGTGCCAGTTATTATCCCTTTTCCTATTTACCGAGCGTTGAGCTGTGAACGCATTTAAAAACACGGAGGCTTTAAGATTTTGTGAAATATACACATATACACATGTGTCTTTTGCAGTCTCACATGACAAGATTGCCACCTCGCCGACACTTCACCGTGCATGAAGCCCAACACCACCTCTTCTCTGCGTGGGAACCCTCATTGTCCGTGACATTTGCCTGGCTTCACTCTGGAATGTGCGGCTGCACAAACACTTTCTTTTCTCGTGGACACCAAATAAATCTCTGCATCTTGGAATCGCCGGTCAGCAGCACAAAGTGCAGAAATGTTGGTTGCAGAGACCTTGACAGCTAAGCGGAGCGTTTTGATTGACCAGACACGATAGGGATTATGACCTTAGACGTGCTGAACGTAGTTAGCGGACTACTTTACGAAAAATGGACTCTATTGAAGCCTTTCTATACACACCGTGGGAGATTTTGCTCATCTCGGTGTCACATGACTCAAACTATCCAGACATGCCAGCTGTACAACAGTGTGTGTGTGTGTGTGTGTGTGTGTGTGTGTGTGTGTGTGTGTGTGTGTGTGTGTGTGTGTGTGTGTGTGTGTGTCGTTCCAATTGTGTGAACCACACTTGAACTCAGAAGGAACATTTAGGAAGAGATTCTTGTCTACAGGCGGGTAGCCTGATAACACTGGTCACATGAGTCAACAAAAATGCTTACGTAGTTTGAGGTGGATGGCCGGAACTCTGGACATGATGTAAGGTCCTCTTTTCTCCAATGGCCGGACCCCTCCATCCCCAGCCTTAGGTCTCGTGCCGTTACTGGGGCCCTGCTGTCCAAGGAAAAACGAAGAATAATCATCGTTTCCCACCACATGTGCGCATGCGTGTGATCAACAAGACTAGACTATAATAATAATAGCGATTACATTGCGCCACGTAAACAGCTAAACGACCAGACTGGGAAGTTGTTTTTAGGGTCGTCACAAAAATTAAAATGTGGATAACAAATAATTATTTAAAAAAGAGGTTAAAACTAGTTTATATCCGGTGCAATTCATTTTGCCAGCCATTTTTTTTTTTTTTCGAAAACTCCTTCAAATTTTCCCAGCAGTCCATTCGGTCTACACGAAGATCAAAATCAATTTCACGTGTGCACATCAGCTCATTAATCACGTCACTTGACGTCAAACTTGTCAAACCCCAACGGACGGATAGTAGTCCCGCCTCGACACTCATTTACTTAACACGGCTCCTCCAACTGTCCGAGCTCGTCTCCTAGCCTCCCAGTTACTATTTACAAGCTAGCGTTAGCCGGATTAGCTTGAGCCGACATTACCGACACAACTTGTGGCTCCGGCTGCGCTTCGAGCAGGGTGTCCTTCTCCGGCTCCTCCATGATGTCGTTCATCATCTTGGCTTCAGCTGTCACAGTTCAGCCCACGACACGGCCATGGTGACAAGAGTCCCCCCACCCGGCGCGGGACTTTGTTGTTTCCTCTTCAGGGACAGGTAGGCACTTCTGTTAGCCAGCTACGCTGTGTGACAGCTTCCATGCCACTTCCGGCCAAATTTACAAAATAAAACACTTCCCTCGCTTATATGTTCTGTTAAAAACAAAAACATGCGTGTTAGCCGAGAAGATTAAACAACCACAATGTTTTGTTTTGTGCCGCAACGTTTTCGTAGTTTGTCACTAAACCATCTAACTAACCAAAACTAAAAGTCTAACTTAGTTAAACTCGAAGCACAAATGAGTTAAGAAACGGGAAAAACAAATAACGTGTGTGTGTGTGTATATATATATATATATATATATATATATATATATATATATATATATATATATAATCTCATGTGAAGTTTAATACTAATTCAAACATTTGTAATACTTCATAGTGAATAATCAGTATTAAACGCATTGAATAATGGTCTCTTGTTATGGTTTTCCACCGTAAATGCATTGCATTTCCAAAAAATACTAAATTGTGCAATAACTACCGTATATTTCTTTTCTTTCTTTTTTTTTTATCATTATAGTGCATGCTATTGTTATCCCCCTCATTGTTGTAATTAACAAGCCAGGAGAAAGATTTCCAGCCTCTTGGCGCCAACTAGTGGTTGAGAAAAAACACTGAATAAATCATCATGTAAGGCTAAAAATAAAACGAGCAAATGTTTTATAATAAAATATTTTATGTGGATAATGCTTTATGAAAGCTCTGTCTTCATACAGCTCATGTTGTCACTTCTGCTGTTGGTGTGACTTTACATACATATTTGTATTTATTAAAAGAGGTTACATTGTGAATAATGAGTACAGCCAACACAACATTCTTAAATTATTGGTTTTCTTTATTAGGTCCACCATTTTGTACAGAACAGGACAGCATGGATTTAATCAACAATATAGACATATTTGACAGGAGAGAATCAGGGGAACTCATCTCTTTAAAACATCAAATGACCTGCAGAGAGAGGAACACAAGATAGTCTCAACTGCGGGGAAGTAATAGCAACATAATGCACAATCTGCTGTACATTTATAACGTAGGCCATGAAACTCACACAGGCAGTGTTGGAAAACATCAGTACACATCAACTTCCCAAGCTACATGTAGTGCAGGCTCACCTTGACAGTCTAGAACTTGTCAATGCCCAACTCTTCTGGTGTTGAGATACCCAGTTCTGACAGTGTTGGCTTTAGCTCTTGGATCAGGTATGGATAGATGTCTTTGTGAGGGCCTGCTTTGTCCTGCAAAACGAAAAAAAAAATTAAAAAAAATCAACATGTCGCAAGAAGCAATAATTAGTCTTAAACAATATCATCTGGTGATGAATTTGCTATTGGAAGGGGGGTTGCATTTTACATTATGTTCTTTTTACCGTCGTTAAATATTTTTGCTTAATCAAATAGGAAAATTGTATACTTCTTACCCCCAGTATTTGGGTGAATTTAATATAAATATATATATATATATATATATATATATATATATATATATATATATATATATATATATATATATATATATATATATATATATTTATTTCTGAAGAAACTGTAGGATACTTTTATATTTATATATATATTTATTTATTTCTGAAGAAACTGTAGGATACTTTTATATTTAATTTAAGTGTGACAATGTGAACTCCTAATGTGACATTTCTGATGTGTCTGCGCTACAGTGACTGATTCTGATTCCTGACTTCTGTTGAGGCAATTCACTGGAACTATGTTTAATAAAAAGGTTTGTGTCAGTCACCTTAACAGCCTCAAGGATGCGGATAGCGCTGGCCAGGTCATTCAATCTTCGGCATGCCCTTAGTGCCGAATCCAAGATCTTGGCCTCCGGTACCAAGTCATACCCAACTAGGGTGTTCATGCCTTTTCAATTAATAGAACAAACGCCTCATTACTTTGAAGAATCAGCAATAATACAAACAACAAATGAGAGAAAAAATTTTAAAATCTTATGAACCATTAATTCATCGAACGTTCCCATTTTGCTATAGGTTATTATAGTGGACCCAGTCAAATGTATTAAACACAGCGCTGATATTTGTCTGAATATTTTTCAAATTAACCGATTTACAACCATGACAGTTACCCAACTAGGAACAACAGGCAGAGGACGCATTATCAGAATGTAAATAGCAAAAATTTACAACAAAGTCACCTTTCCTCAGTTCCCAGGCATCGATGTCGGGTTTGCTGAAGTAGGTGACCCAACGGGCATCAAACTCCTCGTCTGACTCCACCTTCCCATGGGAGTAACATCTGGAGGCCAATGGAGCTGGAAAACACGAGGCAGAGTACAGATTGTTTCACGTGTTTTGAAACATAAGTGACAAAACATAAGTTGCAAGAACAAGTACATATTTTTAATACTTGACTGTTTGCACTTTAGTCGGTGGTAATGGCTTATCAAGACTTGTTATCGTGATATGTTATGAGCCTGGCCTTACTTTTCAATATGTACTATGATGAGGTCACTTCAAATTAGAAAGAGTCAAGCTGGCAAAACAGAACACCCTTAAAAGGCTTTTAAGTCATAGAATGTTTATTGTTTTCATATAACTGTCGGTGAGCAGGCATTAAGGCATGGAAGACTTGTTCCAAGAGTAAAATTGTCCCTTCTATAAAACATATAACAACTGTTCCTCACCCTTACAGTACCACAATGACATGCAAGTGCTCACTGCGCAAGTCTAGTAATTCCAACTCCAGTATTTCTGCACAGCACATTCAAGTTAATTTCTATCTCCTTTCCTCAACAGGTCATATTGACACTACAAATCAAACCGAATTTAACAGTTCATTATTTGAATCCTAGTTATACAATCATACATATACATGTCATTTCTTGGAACTAACGAAAGTGGATTCGACCTCGTCAGCTGTAGTTGAATAGACACCCAAAATACTGTAAGCTATACCTCCTTACGGGGGTTTAGTTCAGGACAGGTTCAACACAGGACGGGTCAAATGGGAGCAGCATATTAGCATCAAAACAGGCCACAAACTAAAACGTGCAAGGCGGCTATATCAAGCTTATGTTATTTTAAACAAATAAGAAAACATATTACATCAGTTATACGTTGGACATTGCGACGTGTTGTTAACAGCTGCGCATAACCTGCGGTCACTGACGCTCCTGAACTAAGTGAGGAGGGTCATCGCAAGGTCGTGACTCTTTCGCTAACATTAATTTCGCGGTTCCTTATTTAAAATACGCTAAATGAATGTGGAAGCACAGTAAAATGTCCAGGTCGGGACCACAAGGTTGGCAAACCACAAAAATAATTCAATGTCACCCGAAACGGTGCACTGCACAGAAGCATTTAAGCTAGCTGGGCGGCTAGCCGAGCGCGCTTACTGTAGTCGTTTTTGTGAACAGAGTCTTTTTAATTTCACAGTTAGGTGTCAACGCGGAGACGGTCATACCTGTGTCGGAGGGTCGTGACCGAGCCAGACTCCGGGCTCCTGTGGCTGATAGTCGGAACACCGCTCGAAACATGGTATCGTAGTAGGCGCTAACCGTCCTCTGTGTCAAAGAGGGGAGACTCGGAACGGACAAACACGAGTAGGGCGACGCGGGTCACGTGACTCACGGAGAAAGCCGAACGCTATTAAGTCCACGCCGCTGACGGGTCCGTTTCATAATCACGTGATACTATAGACTCGCTGTGTGTGAGGGACACAGATTGTAGAAAGTGGTTTAGACATAATTGGTTAACTCTGGTCTCCAGTGGATTTATTTGTCCAGCTTTGACATTGCTTCAGGAAGACTTAAAACTTCAGATATAATTATTTATGAGCGCTCAAATGACTTTACATCATATTGCCACAGCTGTCAAGTCATGTTAGAGTAAATGGCATTCACTGTGTGGCAGGGTTAGAGTTGAGTGTGAGTCAAGCCCCCAAAACACACTGGATCCTCCACTTCCCATAATGCAACTTAATAGCATCTTTCATTAGACAACTACAATTCAACACCTTTTAACGTCACTGATAAAGTCAACACATAATACCAGCAGAGGGAGCGCTTGGTCTAAAAATCTCTCTGCAGACCTTAGTGCGCTCAAAGCATGTTGGTTTTATTTATCGGTCCAGCAGCAAATAACTATGTATAATAAGTGCGCGCGAGCAGCTAAAGAACTCCAAAATTCCACAACAAAACATCAAGTTATCATTCAATGGGTAAAGTTATGTTGTATTTAATGAACTACAAATGACCATGTATGTAGAATTCATGTTCACAACATGGATGAAGACATTCATCCATTTTATTTTGTCTTTGTGTGGATGCAAACGCATCCCATGCATGCACAGAGGCCGTGTTGCCCATGTAACCACAGGATAGTGTGTGTGTGTGTGTGTGTGTGTGTGTGTGTGTGTGTGTGTGTGTGTGTGTGTGTGTGTGTGTGTGTGTGTGTGTGTGTGTGTGTGTGTGTGTGTGTGTGTGTGTGTGCTTAGTGACGTGGTAAACTCTAATCCGCCTTAAGCCCAGGGCACCACACTGGATGTCCATTAGTGTAATGTGCTGCTGCACATCTTCCCTTCTCTATCTCTTCTTGTCTCTTTCTTTCTTTCTCTCTCTCTCTCTCTCTCTCCCTTCAGTGTCATTTTTTGTTGTTGTTCTTCCATGCCAGACCACAGTGCTTTAGATACCTGCGTTGACGTTGCATATTTTAGCCATTTAGCTCCAGATTTAGAGCAATTTACAACCAGTTAAGATAAGCTTGTTGACCTCTCACCGCCCATTGGACGGGGCTCAAATTAGAGCATTTCTTGATGTGATGAGCATAATATAATGTTACACTGTTGTTACACTGTGGGCTGTAAAACAAATATGACATGGCAATAGTACTAATAAAGAAGTCTTCATAGGGTGAGTAAATCTACTGTTTTCTTCCTTATATAAAGCTGGGTCATGTGACATGTGCGGAGGCTCAAGATTGAAGTCCCTTCACAACTATCGCCCCTCGGCGTCAATGGAGGAAATGACTGTTGACACCACGGAGAACTCAATCTCCCTAAAATGAGAAAATTCAACATCACATGATACGAGAGGAAAGGGGGTGATATTTGAGAGCATATAGGATTGTTTCCACTGTAAAAAACCTTTTTTATATTCATTATTTATTTACATAATTAATAAAATGCACATGTGTCACGTTCCAAGTGAATCTTTTATCTTCTTTTTCGCCCCGGCTAGAACCAAAAAACTCCCATTTTGATCACTATAGGTTTTTATTTGTATTTCTTGTCTCACATCCGACACTGTGTTTCAAGAGTAGTTTTTACATCACACAGTCCCGGTACTCTTGCATTCACACGTTGTCGCTTTTGTCTTTTTGAGGGGTTTGAAGCTACATCTGTCATACAAAAACTGTCACAAACGTGTCAAACCTCAGGCCGTTTACTTGGAGCTCGAACACATACAAATAGAAAGGAAGCTCAGTTTGGTTCTACAGTAATGATGGTTTTATTGGCATTTTCCAAGGTATTATTTTACAATGATGGTCACAGTCCATAAAGGTTAAAGAGACATGAAAAGAAAAGAGTGACACTACTGCAGATAAATATTGGCCTCTCTTCCATGTGGCCTACATATGTAGCATGCGGTTGCCCTGTCAGGATATTTCTGTCTGAAATAAATGAATAATTCAGTGTCTTCTAGCAGCGGTCGGACATGCATAACACACTTAATGCACTGCTTGATACTGCTGGGGTTGAGACATGGGTAAAGCAGTCTGGCCTGGCATGTGGAGAGGCTGTGACCTCCCCTGTAAACTTTGCCCAACAGTTGAATTGCTTGTTGTTGAACTCGTGACCTTTAGCAGAGGCTCCACCTGCTTTTATCATCCATCACAATGTTACCTGTTATGGTTAATGCCCAAATATTTTTCTGACGCCGTAAAACACGAGTCCCATCGACGATGCTGTTCAGACCACAGCCGCTTATGCACTGGGGCCTTTATGACAGAGATTTTTATGGATTACAACAAATCAATTCAAGATTCAAACCTCGCTTTTGACTGGTCAGATTTAGCTCCCTGAGGAAAAGGTTTAATACTCCACAATTAATGGCATCGAATTGCCTTTAATACTGCTCCATCTAAAAAGTCACGTCTTCCTCCGAATGGCTCCACGTCAACATTAAATGACTCGGGTGTTATTCAAAACGATGGCCTTGGCTACAAGCTGTGAGGGCTGCATGTTCACTATATTCACTGTGGCCTTTATCATGTAGCATCACAACATCCTAACTGATGAACACGTGACGACGCCTTACACGGACAACGCCAGGACACTGACATGACGGGGGCTGGGGGGGGCAGTCATGTTAAAACGAAGTGTACATACAGTTTATATTACACACAGACTTAAAAAATAAGAAAAAAAAGAGCGATAAAGAAAACGGGAAGCGAGTGATCTAAGTCGACGAAGCCATTTAAGAAGCGCTATGTACAGCGTGGAGACACTTTGAGTGGATGATGTGTAGCCGAACTATATATTTGTTAACAACATTTCAAAAGAGCGACGACACAGAACAACAGACAACGAGGGGAGGGAAGTGAACGGCATAATCGAGAGGTGTGGGAGAGAGGGGAATGTATGATATGTGCATGTGTGCAAACCTCTATCACAATATAAGCATGGTTTTGCAGCGGCTGCTGTTGAGCATAGGAAGTGGCTGTTGGCGGGGGTGAGAGTGAAGGGTGGGGTGGGGAGGCGGGGGGCGGAGGGCTTGGTTTAGTTGGTGGTGTGTTTTCTTTAGGGTGATTGGGGTTAAACGGGGATGAAAGCACTTCTTTTTTTCCTTCTCGCTGCAGTTTAGCCACTGCCCAACATCTTTGTAGCCCGCTGGTTGGCCTCGTCAATCCTGGTCTTGTTAGAATCGGCCTGAAAGACACACACACACACACACACACAGTTCAGCCAGTGGTCCGCATAATGTGTTGGAGGAGTTACTTTAAAATGGAGAATGCAGGTTTAATCAGAACTGTGTGGGTGACTTCATGGGTCATCCTGACTTTGCGCTCACCATCTCCGTTGTAGAGCTTTGAGGAAATGAGGGGTCCTACGCTGGAGCCCCTTTCAGCTCGCCTAATATCACAATGTTTGCATGAATCGGCTGTTATGGCTAACTGCATAGGGATCTATGTCCTGCCATTTATCGGCTGACCGAACCCCCCTGCATGTTGATATTTCTGTGAAATGCGCTTGAAATAAACCACAGCTGTCCTTTTAATGTAGATAATCATACTGATTTTTTTATGTAGATAATCGTACTGATTTAATTGACAAAGCGGACAATATGGATGCGTAGCACTTACATTTACACCCAGATTGTGTCCATTTGCATGTAAATCAGATTTTGTGCAGCACGGCAGCATCCGCTGTTACATAGCCTCGTACTGCTGAGCGTGTAATCCATGCTAAACATCAGATAAATACTGCATAGATTAGCTCGCGTTTGCTCTAGATTTGCTGCCTTTCATTTATTTACTTAACCCACAGTTCTGCGATTTCATTGATAAAGACAAATACATTTGTTTTTCATATTTTACACTTCATATACACTAAACATACCTTGCATTATGCACACTATTTAAACTTAATGTCCTGAAATACACACTGCACAGTTATTCATATTCTAATGTGTATACATATTTTGCACATTTAGCACACTCTGTTAACATTTAATTTCCTTAATACACACTGCACAGTTATTTGTATTCTAGTGTGTGTGTGTGTGTGTGTGTGTGTGTGTATATGTATATATATGTATATGTGTATATATATATATATATATATATATATATATATATATATATATATATATATATATATATATATATATATATATATATATATATATATATAAAAATTTGTATATATCTGTCACCCCTGTTCCATTTTATTTTGTGTATTTAGTTCATTTAGTCAAATCCATTTGGTATCTATCCATCTATCTATGACAAAACTCCTTCTTGATCCTCACACTGTGGACCATATTACCAAAACGTTACCGCATCACACCCATAAATGAAACTCTTTTGGCGCTACAGTTGTCCACCTCTGATGGAACGTTTACTCTGCCCCACCAACTAGGACATGTCGCTGCAGAGTAACTCAACTCTGACTTGTTTCCCATAATCTGTATGAGTTTAGACCGGCGAAGAGGCACCATTCCCCACCAACTGAAATCCATCTCATTGAGCTGTACCTTCTCCATGATCCTGTCGACCTGGCGGTTCTGGGTGTCGATTTCCTGGCCCATGTCCAGGGCCATGTGACGCAGATTGCCAATGATCCCGCCCACCTGCTCCAGGTTCTCATCCATCTCGTTCTCCCGGGCGTCGTCTGTTACCCTGCAGCACACAGGAGGGAGGGAAGCGGGGCCAAAGATCACGTTGGGATCCGTCACATTGTGCCGGAGAGCACCGACCTCACTAAAAAGGTAGTTCAGTGTACATGGTAGACGCCGTGTGTCTATAAAGTGAATAAATAAGTCAGTAAATAATGAATCACAATGTTCTTGGAATGCAAATGTGGTATATGACCACACGGCACGCTTTACATCACACACTTTATGAGCCGTTTGGAGAGTCAGCACGTCGCTCTGTGAGAGTCCGATGTTTCAAGGAATTGGAGAAAAATAAACTCGGCTAGTGGAAGAAACCCTGATAACTCTCCAGGATCCACAAGGTTGAGATCGTATGTCATAGGAGTACTCAGTGATTCGCAGTCAGAGGGTCGGGACCCCTTCAACAAGTCACAATTAAAACACAGCTCTGCGACACAAATTTAAATTCATTGCTTTTTTTGTGGATAGTTTTACCTGCTCAAGTTTTGACAAAGTTTTAGATTTCTGACACTAGTGATGGGGGAGGAGGGTCAAAAGTAGACATATTATTTATAAGTGGTCACAAGCAAAATAGGCTGGAAACTAGCGGAACAACACACATCCATCCATCAGGTGCAATTTTTAATTTTTTTTACTTTTCTGTATTGAACCCTTATTGCTGCAGAACGCGTCCGGGTTTAAAAAAAAAAAATCCAATCAGTCTCGTGGGAAATAGGATGAAAACTCAGGTGAGCGACTGAAATGCGAAATGGCAAGCTTGCCAGCTACACATACAAAGGGACACACACACACACACACACACGCTCTACTTACCTGCGGATGAAGCCCCCGCTGATGGCCATCTGTTCACGTTCGTCCATCACTCGAGCCCCCGGCTGGCTGTTCACCACTCCATCCTGGTTGGCTCCCCAGGCCTGGCCCCCGCCCTTAATCCTACCACACACACATTTCAGTCAGGGCCAGTTTAACCGCTGCGTTGTGTGCTTGTGTATCGATGCTTGTGTATATACTGTGTGTGTGTTTTCACTTGTTTGTGAACATTACCAAGACTAGTTGTGCTGCGGGCGTGCATGTGAGGTTGTGCATATGCATTTTTCATGTGAGTGCTTGTTTTCTAGCAACTTAAAATATTCCAAACTCACACAATGTGTGTTTTTGGAATGCGTCGCATAATTGTGGCGTCAATTAGCTAGAAGCGGCCTGCCGGCCACGTGCAGTAGACCTACATACGAGCGTTTGCAATCTGTGAATAATTGATCGGACATGCAGATCAATTGAATACGAGCACAAGAAGCCGTGTTCGAAAGGTAAAACCATCTCCCACCACGAGCACACACAGAAGAGCACAAACACAGAACACATAATGACCAAACTCCGGCCGGAGGGAGACACCAAAACACACGTGCAAAGTCGAGAGGACGTGCGAGGCGGAAGACATTGTACACAACGTTTAACACGGGGGAGGGAGGGGGAAACACGCAAAGAAAGAGCAGGATCAGACACACACTGTAATTATTGAAAGAAAGCCGAGCAGTTAGATCCCTTATGTAAAACCATATCCAAAAATAAATTAAAAAAACAGTGAGTGAATGGTGATCATTTTGCATGCAAGACTATACAATACAGTCGTAGTGATGAGCCCTTCATTTCATCTGGATGTAGGATGATATGCACTGTATACAGTCAAATAGGCAAATGTAATTCTTAGCATTTGTTTTGCTTCGCTCGGAGCATCTGATGAGCGGAAGACAACCCAATGAACACAAAATTTGAAATTGAAAAATCTGTATTTTGGTCAGTTTTTATTGAAAGACGAGCGCTATGCAAACCACGCCCATCAGATGCTCCATCTTATAACAACAAGCAAGAATTATTGTTCACATGCTATTTGACACTGGCATGTAAAGACGTGTATATGAGATAAAACACATGACCACAGGATCACATCACAAGCGGTTTGTGAGTGGGAGGACCAGAGAGCTATAGAATAGACAAGATCTGAACCCAAAAACAATCATGTATGGAAGCAGGACCAAAAAAAAAAAAGGACCGGGTGGAGGCAGCAAACTGCTAATATACCTTCATCACAGGAGGCAAAAAAAATTAAAAAAATTCAAGCCAAAATCAGGTGGTGACAATTAAACAAACACCAACTGCTACAAAATGACGGCTGTGATGCAAATGAAGCAGATTAGTTAGCGTGTGCTAGAGTCAAGAATCCTGCTCAGCCCTGTTTTGGAGAAAGAAATCGTCTGTTAAAAGGCCTACTCAATCTCCAGAGTGGATGTAAAAATAATAATAATAAACAATGAAAACATAGAAAAAGAGTTACTAAAATGTGTCATTCTCGGTCGGATCTAACACGGAGGATTGTGTTATTCCTCAAGAAGACCAAAAAACTGCACCTTCTACACTAATACAATATTATATTATAAGGCATCGCGAAACATCCTGCTGCAAACCCACCAAAAATGAACCTACATATAGCCATTTAGTTCTTGGTTTATCCCTTGTGTTTTCTATAGCTCTGAGAGAGACAACTGTATACAGTACGTGTATTGGTCAGAGTGTGACATGACTCGGTGAGACCAGATCACACAGGAGTTTGGCAAAAGGGGGCACTGGGGAACCCACCTTCCTGTCGAAGCTTTCTCACTACAAATGCATAAAGTTTAAGAGCTTTAATATCAAAACGGATCAAGTTTGACCTCGCTCTTGTATGAGAGTCCTGAGGGAAGACGGGCAGGGGCCGACTGAGGCATCCTATGGTTCACAGCTCGTAATCTTTGGGTTATTTGTCAAAGTTGGTGTGTGAAAGCTTACGTTATACCTTTTTTTTTTTTATAGATTTTGTTTTACCATCTGTGTTTCATTATAAAGTTACTGGACTGGTGATGGCTGGCTTACAAAGTAACCGGCTCATGTGCTGGTGGCCTCCAGTCTGAACAATGTAGACGATATAACATACAAGAATAAATGAATAAATCACCACATCGAAGAACTGTGACTTCAAAGATGCTAAACGCTGAAATAATTTTAAATATTCACGTTCGTTTTCCTGCTGAGCGTGAGATGAAGAACTATGAGGCTACCACCAGCAAACTGCTAGCTTAGCTTAGCACAACATCTGGAAACCGGTGGAAACAGCTCGCCTGGCTCTTCTCAAAAGAAAAACGATCTGCCCATTAGTATTTTTAAAGCTCACTTAATTGACAGGTCATATCTTGTTTGTTTAATTAATAAAAAGATGTAAATGTTCGCCAATGGAATAGTTATTCTGGTTTATCTACTGTAAAAACTGCAACAACAAGTTTACACTTTTGTTCTCTGTCCATATTTAACAAACAAGATGCAACGTGTTAATTGATGACATTAGTGGTGCTGCTAGATTGTGTTAGCTTGGAACACGCATGGCTAGCTACTTCCTCCTGTTTCCAGTCTTTGTGCTAAGCTAAGCTACATATGTATAGAACAGACTGGAGAGCAGTAGCAATCTTCTTATCTCACTCTCGGCAAGAAGCATAATTAATTTCTACACTGCAAGAGCCCCAGATGATCGATGAACTAATATAAAAACATGTAAGACACCAACATTGTTTTCTTTCTACAAATGGCAACAAAACGGATAAATGAGTAATTTAGTGGAGAAGGCAACTAGTTGATTTATTCTTTGGTTGGACTTTGTGCACAGCATGACTGCATCATGCTGCTGGGCTTGGGTGGGGTTCAGAGGGGGGTGGTGGTGGTGGTGGGTGGGTGGGTGGGTGCCGGGGCCCTGCAGATCCCTGATGATGCTGCTACCTGCTGGAAGAGAATCTCTAATCCAATGTGGAATGAAGGGCTTTTTTGGTTGATGACAAACGGCAACAAAAAAAACAATAAAAAAACACCGAAGCCTGTCGTGCAGATGTTGCGTCGTTCATGCATGCACACACACTCTCTCACTTGACACTCTCTCAACACACACACACACACATGCATGCAGCACTGGTGCCTGTTCCGGGAGCGTGTTGCCGCTGTTGCTGCTGCCGGTGTTGCCGCTGTCGTGGCCATGGGCCCGACCGCTCACCCCACAGGTCACCATGCTCTTACACACCAGAAGCAGGCGGGCGGATAGAGAGGCAGGAAGGCAGGCACTGAAACACATGCAGTCAGGCGACACAGGCAGCACCTACTTGTTACAGGGACATGAACATAGACCACAGAACTGTCCTAGATTGTTCAAATTCTTTTCTGCATCCTTCATGTCCTTATTGATTTGGTCCATCCCCTCCTCGATGCGCTCCAGTTGTTCTGATTACCAACACATTGTCATTTTTTTTTTTGTTTTCCCAGCAAAAGAACGAAAGCACGTGAGAAGAGAAGAGAGGTGGAAGAAGTTGCGGGTGGGGAGGGAGGGGAGTAGAGAGGGTGAACAGAGGAGAAGAGACAAAAAAAGACATTGACTGTGACAAGAGAGACATCAGACATCACCACCACCACCACCACCACCAGCACTGGACAGGCAGAAGCTCGGGGCTCCTGGCCGGTACCTACTTTTTAATACATGGGCATATCAGACCACAGCATTGTCCTATATCTTTTAAATCTCTCTCGGCCTCCTTCAGGTCTGCGTTCACCTTGTTCATGCCCTCTTCCATGCGATCAAGTTGCTCTGGTGAGGATAAAAGGCATGAGAGCAGTGAAATAAATTTGACTGGTTGTTTTTTTTGTACCAGGGTTGGCGCGCTACGCTACAGTGCAAGAGAGGCAAAAAAAAAAAGTGGTTTTGGCTTTGGACGCAGAAGGCAAAGCGGGCTATGGATGAATTTATTTCCTTGGAAATCTACGCGGGGGTTTTCCCGACAGCTTTTGTCTCCTAACTCCATCCAAAGTGACGCCAAGTATTTTATCTGAGCGGCTGCCTCGGCAGACCTGCACGCCTCATACGGTGCTGGATGTAGTACTCGTGCACGCCACTAGGAGGCCGTGAGAGGCTGAGCGCGTAAAAAAGCAATTGCATAAATGAGCGGCAAAATCGATGTAATCATGAGAAGAGTGTTACGAAAAGCAACATTCAGTCACCGATGCTTCTTCACTCAGATGGTCGGAGGAGCACAGAGCTATAAAAAGCTCTGATTCAAGGTTGGATCCTCTCTCTCTCTCTCTGGCTCGTTATTGGTTGGAGGACAGGATACCAGTAATCTCCTTCAGTGGAAAGGGGCACTTTGTCTTCCAGGGGAAGAAACTCCTAAGGTTTGATTAGTCAGATTGCAGCGCAAGAGGATGCAGATGGTCATAAAACACCGGCTGTTTAAGATCTATTGGAACGAGTGCTGCTGATCCTGCGTGTGAGTGTGTGTGTGTGTGTGTGTGTGTGTGTGCGCGTGTGTGTGTGACGGTCGACGATCACATCACGGCCTCCGCGTGTGATCGTAAACGACGACCTTGCTCGGACCTCTGGCGCCGGCTGTGCAGATCTCTGCTATCAGGGTCAATTTCATAATCGTGAAAGCTGTAACCGCCACAGGCGGGATGGCAAAGAACACAAGATGGCAACACTCGACCTGGGGAAGGTTTTTTTTTTATCTCACTCTCTCTCTCCAAAAGCCAGCGCTGTTTACTCGGAGCGCTAAATAAATGGGGCGAAATCTTAGACGAGATCCTAAAAGCTGAGGCGAGAGGATTAGGAGGAGAGATTAAGATGATTTCTTGCTAACTGGACAGTACGAGTGGACCGTGCAGTGAGTGGACGACAACTAAATGGCCTCCAGCGGTAATCCCATGGCAGTGTGAGTGGGGGATTGAGGAGAGAAGGAACGTGAGAGAGAGAGAGAGTCATTGTTTATCTCCTTAGCTTTGCACAGCCGGGCCAACCTGCCTCCTCTCAAGCCGTCTGAGGATTATCGTGTGAGAGCCTCCACCCCCCCCCTCCCCTCCTCTTCCCATAGTCAGTAGGTTTAACCAATGAGGGAGCACCACTCATTGCCTCAAAGGCCCCGAGCGTCAGGTTAGTTTCCATCTTACTTTTACTCCCTCAAAGAACACAATCAATGGGGAAAAAGAAGTTTTTGATGCGTATATATTTCTTATTTTAAGAATTGTATATTTTATAGCTTTTTTGTCAATTGTTTTGGGGCGGGGACGGCAGGAGGGGAGAAGAAATGTAGCCGTCGTACGCTGGGACTCCTACCCAGCAGCATGTCAAATCAGTGTTACATTTCCAGTGCCATATTATTATTCATACGTCCATGAATTGAATGATGTGGCCAGGCTTTTAATCGTGGGAGAAAAGCTGATGATGACAGTGGTGAGAAAACTGAAAGGGAAAAAAACAAACCCTGCAGCTGAAATCTGTTTAAAATTCTTGTTTTTTTTTCTCAACTGCACCGACAAAACATTTGAATTTGTTAGCGCTTTCGTTCGCGCCTCTGACTGGTTTCTTCTCCATGGCAACGGCGGCCGAACATCACCGTCGTTGTTTTGAGCCGAGATGACGGACACGCCACGACTTCACAGAAACAAAGTTGAAATCATTTTAACTGGTGGCCGTGATGCGAAACCTACAAGATGGTTTCTATTGCTTGTGTCCATCCGGGGAGAGGGATCCTCCTCTGTTCTCTCCTGGAGGGTTCTTCCTCTTTTCCCTGTTAAAGGGTTTTATTATCTTTATTTGGGGAGTTTTTCCTGATCCCATGTGAGGTCCTGGGTCGGGGATGTCATGTGTACAGATTGTAAAGTCCTCAGAGGCAAAAGTATTTGTGATTTTGGGCTAAACAAAATAAACTGAATTGAAATCTTTACATTCTATGTCAAGTCAAATTGAGGATAGTGATTAAAAATAAAAACTTGAAACACTGCAAAATATTGTCCTTTTTTTTTTTTCTCGGAACGATTAAAAAATAAAAGTTTGGTTTAGGCAACAAAACCACTTCCTACTAAGTGTTTTTAATGTAGTACATAACCTGTACAGGTTATGTTAGGCCTTAAAATAACTAGGTTATTAAGGTTCCACTGTTACGGACAGTAGGTTTACGCAACAAAACCACAACAGCACTTTGTCGAACACCGGTTGTGGTTGACATTCCTGTGTTAATTGGACCCGATCCGCCTCGTCCCCCGCCCTCCAGAAATGCTCTTTCTCGATATTTAATACTACGTCACTAGCTCTGTTGCATAGTCACATGGATGCGTTTGATTTGTGAGTACTTTTACGACCTGCAGGAGCTATAACCCGACCGACGGTTAGCGCTCCGAAGCCGCAATCCATCAGCCGTGCGGCACAGGTCAACATGCGTGTAACAGCCGAGCGTGGGGGGGGGGGGGGGGCTCATTAGCTGCAGTGAGACCTCCACCACGGGTAATGCATCACTCCCAAGAAATGAAACATCTCCAAAGTATGACCTGCGTGCGTAAAGGGCAGAGGGATTAGTTACACGTCGGCGTACGGCTCAACGAGACGTATTGATGGCCACACGCATGGCAGGCGATTACTTATGAGCCTTCTTTTTTACTCTAATGGCGATATTAGAGGGAATTCTTGATGTAAATAACCCAGCAAATGTGTCCAGAAATTGTAGAGGCTTGTGTAGTTCAGCAGCCATTGTAAACGAGAAGGATGGTCTGGGAGGGGGGAAGGGAGGAAGAAAGAGACGAAACGAAAGAAGACAAGAAAAGAGCTTCATCATTACTGTAACCAAAGTGATCTCCAGGCAAAAGAGCCGGAGAGGAAAGAACGTGCAGAGGTCAGGAGAGTAAAGCGAAAGGGAAGGAGAGCAGGGGCTAGTGGGAAAGAGGAGAGGGAACGTGGGAAAGAGAAGAAGAGGAAGAAGAGGAAGACGGGAAACAGAGAGAGAGTGTGAGAAAGAGACAGATGGGAGATCGGGTTAACAGGACATTTGCCGAGAGGCAGAGGTAATTTAAATCTGTGAATTGATTGCTGTCCGACGCAGCCGTGACTCTGGAGGGAAGAAGACAGGAGGGAAGGAAGGAGGGAAGGAAGGAAGGAAGGAGGGAGGGAGGGAGGGAAGGGAACCAGGCTATCTGTTCCTTTGACAGGCCAATTAGGCTGCTCGTTCACGCATGCAGCGAAGCACAAGCCTATAGTGGGACTTTTAGGACCGAGGATTGTACCCAAATTTCCTATTATATTTTTTTTTTACCAGGAATTTTATCTTGCTAATAATGATAATATCATGTGATATGTATCTGGTGCTCCCTGAGGGGCCTCTGACCTTGCGTTTGCTTCGCTGTTTTTCGAGGACCTGGTTGTCTTTTATGTATTTAAAAGAGATGTTATAATTAATTTAGTTTGACAGAAATGAGTCGGTTATATAAGCCGTAGAATGCATTTTGAATTAGCGCCGGGTGGCAGTGTTTCTCAGTTGGTTCCTCTGTGACTGAAGGACTAAAACAGAAGACGTTATGTTGTTTTTGTTGCGTCACAAAGCTGGATAAGATGCTGTTTTTTTTTCTTCGCTTTACACAGTAACGGTGTATATTGATGAACACACGCCTGCGGCTTGCATTCCCGTTGCTGCCGGAGCCATTACGGTGTGGACCGTTGTCGCGCTTTGGCCTCTGGTTTCTCGGTGGTCGACCGGCGGTGAAGGCCAGTGACACCGAGCCGAGGGTGCTGATCCCGACGCGGGTGTTTTTATGAGCGACTCTGTTCTTCATCAGCTGCCGCAGCAGCAGCAGCAGTGATGACAGAGCTCATCCCCGATATCTGGAGAGACTCCGGACAGGAGGAACAGACTGATGGTCCTTATCATACAACGTTATACTAATATGATATGAGAAAAATATCCTTGACTCCCTGTGCACCATATATGTATATATATTCACACACAAGTTCCAATGTATATAAGTTGTATGCATACAAGTTACTATAAGAAAATGTTAGAATATATATATTATCTTATTCCCAACAGTTTTTGTAGGTAAATTATGGTTATGTTATGAGTTCAAACTTTTATACTGTGCGCAATATTAGTATTTTATTACTCTGTGACTGGAGAGGAGGGCCCACAAACTAAATTTAGCATTGCACTCTCAAAAACCAAACACCGGATCCTGCATTTCCTCATCATGCAACTCGATAGCGTCGTTTGTTCGACTGCACCATCACTTCTAAAAGTTCCTCCAGAGCAACAACGAACTTCATGCAAGCGGCTGAGTTCCCGTTCCTTTAATTCTTAAAGCTGCAGCGTGTAGGATTCAGCAGCAGCGAGCAGTGAAGCGTGTAGCCAAGCGTGCAGAGCCACGGTTCGGTTTGTCCATTTTGGGCTACCGTAGAAACACAGCAGACTCCGTGAAGAAGACCAGCTCTTAAGTAGATAAAACATCTCATTCTAAGCTAATGAAAACACACCCATTCTTATGTTCAGGTGATTATACACACAAGAAAACATACTTATTAATATTGTATTAAATACTTGTAAATAATTGAATGGAATACGAGAAAGATAGTTTGACATTACAGATAGTTGTTTCCCCTCAGAGAACAGAGTAAAGCTGAAGTTTCTCTGCGTTCTAATGCTTAAAAAGCACTTGTATAATAAAGCTAAAATAAAATCAGTAAGATGAACTCAGTATATATGCATTTGTGTGACAAATGCAGGAAGAAGGAAAGCGCAGCGCTGTAATAGGGAGGCGAAGCAGACGGCTGGCTCAACAGTCTCATCCAGTATAATCATTTCAGCCACATTAGCTCAGACTGCAGCGGAGGTTACTTTTAAAGACTTGGCTGAAGCTCACAGAGAAATAAACTGCCCTTCTAGTTTAGTAATTATAGAACCATAAAGGTCATCCGCATCTGTGCCGTATATTTGACAGGGACCATTACTGCGTTTATACTGGACGTACTGGTGATGGCGACTCGCCCCATCATACAGCATGGAGAGAATCGGCAGTGGAGCAGACGAGATGTTAGAGAGACGGTGTTAGGTGATCTCTCTCTCCACCAACTTACCTCCCTGCTCGTCCAACATGACCAGAGTCCTGATGCCGGCATCTTTACTCTGACAGACAGACAGACAGACAGGAAGGGAGATGGAGGAGAGGGGAAAAAAAGAGAGAAAGAAGAAAAGTTGGGAAACGAGGAATAAAATGTGACAGACAAGTAGAGGTCAACAGAGCAGAGCCATCAGGACAGCAGAGGTGTCGAATTGCAGTCGGAAATCACTTTTTTTGGAGCGTGGCTGCTCATCTTGTCTGGAGACAGCGTGATTTTTTGTTTTGCACCGATAGGTGCATTTTTGGGGGGAAAATGCACCTATCGGCTTTCTTTGCCAAAAGTCACACAATGTCCTCAGAAAATACAAATATTTTCCAGAATCTCAAACTATTCCTTTTTAAATTAAAACAGCCACCAGTAAAAAAAAAAAAAAGAAAATCATTACATTTGACTCAAGATGGAAGCAAAATCATGGGAATAAATCACTCCACAGGAAATGAACACGGCTCATCATTAGAATCATATTTTTAGCTGGAGAATAGAAACATGAGGTACAGAATTATCCTTTTCGCGCCCTAAAGTAACCCACATTACTGCTGTGTACATGTGCGTGTAAAGCAGGTAGTGCCCGGAGACCCTTTGGGACTTCCTGTCAACTTAATGTGCAATGATCAGGGACAGACTCACCGGCACAAAAGAAAGTGCCGAACCAAGAAGATTTACACAGACTTAGAGAAGATAACAAAAGCCTCCAAAAAAGCCACGATTATATATATATTCATGTGTGAATCCTTGCACAGCCCCTCCCCCTCCCTGTCATAAACTCGTCCACCAAATGGCGCGTGCTATATTTGTCATGTTCATTTGGGCCGGTACCAGAGATTTGTTGACAGAGCTCCAGTAATGGAACATTCTGATTTGGCTCTCAAAGCGGGCGCCCGCTCAAAACACACGCGCAAAACATGCACGCGACGTCGCAAGACCCGCTCAGTTGTTCCTCCGCGTGCCCGGGCGTCGTCTCCGTCGCATAATGTCACCCTTCAGTGAGCGCACAAACAAACCGCATTAACCGCCGCGCGTCCGACAAAACAACAGCTTTGTGCTCCCCGTGAGCCCGAGGCGTCCTCTGGCAGATATTTAAAAAAAACAAAAAAACAAACCTAAAGGCCGCTCGGTTCACGCATCAGCTCTTTTGGATCAAAGTGCGCTCTGACCTTCTTGGGGGGCAGTGATAGATGGAGAGCGGCGCCGCCGGAGGCCAGTCAGACCTGCCACTGATACTAGCACCGACCGGACCCACTGCGGCAGACGTACGCCAGCCGCCGCGGATCTGGGTCCGTTTACATGAGCTCTGTGGACTAATAAATGATCAAACCCTCAGAAATGTTTGCAGTGACACGTGACTAAACCCCGTTGGAAGAACTGTTTGTTTACCCCCCCACGCCAGGAATCATGGGAAACCACAAGACATGCGAGGTCGCAGCCGCGGCTCCTGAACTGCAGGACAGGATGTCAGA
Organism: Clinocottus analis; assembly: GCF_023055335.1. Lineage (NCBI taxonomy): Eukaryota > Metazoa > Chordata > Actinopteri > Perciformes > Cottidae > Clinocottus > Clinocottus analis. Next base: position 2,532,388 of record NW_027175820.1, read on the forward strand.
ACGCGCCAACTGGCGTAGTCTGACGAGATGACATCACATATTTCTGCATGGCTGAGAGAGAGAGAGAGAGAGAGAGAGAGAGAGAGAGAGAGAGAGAGAGAGAGAGAGAGAGAGAGAGAGAGAGAGAGAGAGAGAGAGAGAGAGAGAGAGAGAGAGAGAGAGAGAGAGAGAGAGAGAGACTGATGATTTTTCTTCTTGTGCAGTTTTTCCCAAAATAGTTTCCTGCCCGGAAAATGAACCTGGCAGGTGTTTTCAAGAGATTAATAGAGATGAATATTTTAAAGCCCTTTCTCTTTCTTTGTTCCGCCCCTCGGTCTATGTTCTCTTGACGGTGACGTGATTTAAAGGCTTTAAGGTGGTGTTCGTATCGGTTACAATCCTTAAAGTAAACAGAATTAGTGTCACTTTTCTCTGCATTAAAAGATATATATATATATATATATATATATATATATATATATATATATATATATATATATATATATATATATATAATTGAGAGAAAGACGTAGAACAAAGAGCATTGTAGAGAAAGAGGGCAGGTTGACATTAAGAGCGAGTCCTGGTATTGATTCTTTCATTGAAATGTCTCCTTACTGTCTCCTGAAATCTATTCTAACTCAGTCACTGTGGAGACGACCGCCGCCGCCCTGCTACTGGTCAGACAACCACCTGAGGCGATATCTGATGAACACAACTCGACTGAAGCTTCACATGACGGAAATAAATGAATCATTCGGCTCGATTGATTCAGCAGTTTTGCTTTTCTTTTTTTTTTAATTAGAATGAATAACAGCCTCGGTGGACATACTTTGAAACAGAGGCAAACTTTCATGTAGATCACACCTTTTAGATTAATTTGCATTTTAACATGACGGTAAATTGGTTATGATGTGAAGATCAAAATAAAAATACATTTTGATAGATGAAAATGTTCTTTCTTTCCTAAAAGCACCAAGAAAGTGCATCTATTGACACATTTGTTTGACCTCTTAACCTCTCTGACTTGGCTCTGCTTCACTTTCTCAAAGTTGACCTTTGCAGAGAGAAAGTCCACATGTTGTGTTATAATCTGGGTTAAAGTTGGACCTTACAGCTGCATCATTGTAAAGAAATAATCAAGAAATAAAGTGTTTTTTTTATAGGCGGTCCTGAAACCTTTTCTTTTTTTTCTGTCATCTTCATTTACTCTTAAGCAGCAACACATAGACCGATATGTACACATCTATACAAAATCTCACATGTGTACTTTTTTATTTTAACACCTAAATTATTCAAACAGCCCTAGTGGTTGCAGAGATGCACCCTTTTTAGTTTGGATATGCAATTTTCGAGGAAAGGGCCTAAAAATAGGTGTTTTCTATCCATTTCTATCCCATTTCTGGTCTTTACGCTATGCTAAGCTAAGCTAACCAGCTGCTGCCGTATATTTACTGCACCGACATAAAAGCGGTATGGATCTTCTCATCTAATTCTCAGCAAGCAAATGTAATAAAACAATAATAAAAATGTAAAAAATATTGCTTTGCGCCTCGAGCGATTCCCCCCAGGTTCAAACCATTTTAGTCACAACATTTCACGCACAAAAAAAGATGAAAAACACGGCAGGTGGGATTCCATTCTGAATAAAAACCCACAATCCTAAATTATACTTTTTTCTAGGTGGAAAAACAAGATTTGTAGGTCTCAAAAGGTGAATAAAATGCCTTTTTTTGATTTTCTTTCTGATCGAGGCGACAGCGTAGTGATATTACAGCCTGCATGAATGTAATATCATATCCAGCTTGTGTAATGCGTTCTCTGTCTTCGGGCCTGACGCTGCACGTCAAATCAGATCTCTCGTTTCTCTGCTCCGCAGAGGCGTCGCATTTGGACTCAAAAGGCCTTCGCAGGCTCCTCTCTCTAACGCTCTGTTTATCTTTCTCATCACTCTCCTCATCTCATTCCTCGTCCCTCCGTCTCATCTTCTCTTTTTCATTTCCATCTCGCCTCGGCCGCTCGCTCCAGACCAAGACGAGTAGATTCTCGTTTCTGTCCCTCGGGGAAGATAACCGTTTCTATAACAACTTCAATACCTCTGGATCTTTCTTGATAAAGAAAACGTGTTGCACCACCAAGTTCATTCATCAGACCACATTTTGCGTGACACATTTAAAATACTGTACATTTGATTTATGATGCTACTCCGTAGATTTTGCATCCACAACAGAATTGTGTCGCTGTCTTCAATATTAATAGTTAATCTGTAACATTTCAGTGAAAATGGTGGGTTATTATGCAAGATATGTCGTTCCTGATATATATTAAAAAAAAAGATAATTGGGAAACTGACAGTCTGGCTCTGTCCAAAGGTAACACAATCTAGCTCCTAGCAGCACCTCTACAAGTTCTCATCAGATTAAACAAGGTGTAACAATTTAATTAGCAAACGTTGGAGCTGCTGGTAGGTGGCTTGCTGGACGGAGGCCAGCTGCACCCCCCGTTTCCAGTCTTTTGGGCTAAGCTAAGCTAGCTATCTGCTGGCTCCAGCTGCAAAATAAAGGTCACGTGCGTGTTGGCATGGTCGTGAGAATGAATTACAGGTCACATTTGTACGAGACAAGGACACATGACATCACTCACTGTGAGCGGTTCTACGGTCTGACCTCTAACTGACATTTGTATACCTTTTATGTTTGTGGAAATACGGTTACAAGTGGGATTTAAATTGTCATGATTTGGTGTTTTGTGTACCTGTTTTATGTTGAAAGTCTTTCCCTCTTGCGTCCTCTGTCCCCTGCACTTCCTGTCCATGTGCCCATTGTTTCCTGTTCATCTCGTCCCCAGTGTGGGATCGTACTGTGTCCTATGTGTGAGTAGACCGTGTTTATGCTGTCGTGTTCCTCGGTTTTGTGATTCTCCTTCCTGTCCATTCTTTTGTGATTCCTGTTTTCATGCATCTCCTTTTTTTCCCTCGGCCCTTGGAGGCTTGTCATTGTTAGTTTTTGAAATAAACATATATTTCTTTACACTGTTGCTTTGGCTTCTGGGTCGTCCTGAACTACCTCGTAACATGAATAAAATCCTTTGCATTTGCTTTGACCCCCAAAAACCTGTATCATATGTTGTATTAGAGCGACTATCACCGCTCTCGACCTCAACCTAAAACAAATGTACTATTTATGACGCCATGGTTGTTTATTTGCATTCCATACAAACTGGTTTCACCAGGTTTCTCTCTACTGTAGGTCATGGATTTCAAATGAGAACCCATTACGATTCAGGTTCTGCATAGATTTTACAATTACATTTCAGGTATTAGGCCGATGAGCTCAACCGGAGCGTCTTACCGAGTACAACAGTAGAATGAGCTTGAGTCTCTGGATCATGGAGATTATAAGAAACAAAAAGTAAAGAGAGGGAGAGTCAGAGCTGCAGTGCAGGAGAGTTTAGGTGTGATCCTGTGAGGAGGATCATGAGAGAGAAAAGTTGAAGAGGAAAGAAGCCTGAAAGAAGGGCGGGTTGGATTTATTCTACAAAATCAGTTCACCCATATTTTACTTTCTCTTTGTTGGGTTTTTGTTGGACTTAAACATAATTATTTTTAGGAATGAATGTCGAAATGATCCTGTTGTATATTTAAAAAGCCCAGATGCAGTTTTATAACATCAGTATTGTATAAAGAGGCATGTTCAGCCTCATCCATAATCCATGCTGCCTTATTGCCACATTGCAGTCTATATTGAGCCTCGTCTCTCTGGGGGGATGCTAAGCGAGAGAGGGATAAAGAGCATGCTGTCAGCGAGAAGCCAAAACATGACACAGTCGCTGTTTGTCTCCGCTCCTTCTCCACTAACAAACCGCCGCACATCTTCAGAACGGAGTCCAACGGTCGAAAACGAAACAAATGGCATTCCCTTGGCATTATCGTCTGAAAAGGGCAAATGATTCAGCTACCGCCGTTTGGGTTCGGCCCCGGGGTCTCCCTCTGTCCCTCGCGGCTTTTGTCTCGTTAGGACACGGTGGCTGGTCCTGGGGTCCGAGCATGGGCGTGTCCCTGAAGCCAGCAGCAGGAAGTAGAGGCCCCGCACAAGCTCATGCCGGTAGAAAACAGATAAATATGCATCTCAAATATGAATGCAAACTGGTAGCCTATAGGAGAGCATCACATGCAGTGAGGTCCTCCTTAGTGAAACGGAGCGAATGAACTTGTCTAAAGTGGCTATTTCCTCCCATATAAACCCAGTTCAGACACCTGGCTGTTCACCATTAAAGGGATAGTTTGGGTGTTTTGAAGTGGAGTTGTTTGAGGTCCTTATCCACTGTCAGTCCTTTAGCGACAGTTGATGGCGCTCGGCACGCTCCAAGTTTTAGAAAAACGGCACTTCTCTCGTTCAATAGATGAAATTAATAGTAATATCATCTGGGATTTGGTCTCTTTTATATCAATCTTAAATATTGACTTGTCCAGGTCTAGATGGCTGGGTTACAGGACAATGATTATTTAAGTGCTGGTTAAAAAAAAGAAGAAATGTGCCCATTAAATTCATAATGGAAGGTTTTCTAAAGCTCCAACAGTGCTGCCTTCATTATATCAATATATATCAATGTATAAGTACAGTATTTGTTTTAATATATCAGAATCTGTCAAGAGGTTTGTCAGCAGCACCAATTCCATATAAATAGTTTATATTTATGTCATGGTTTCCCCTGCTGAGTCAAGTTTGAATGTAACCTTTCAAATCAATAGTGTTAAGGATGAAGCTGCAGACTCATTTACCGATCCGATAGCTGACTCACCTCGTGGATCCCTGGTTCCTTATTGACTTTCCCTACAACCTATCTCTAGCATAAAGACCTGAGTAAAGCTGAGGGGCAAAGTTGTAACCTCTGCAGCTCCATCAGTGTGAACTAGCAGGGGGCTGATGCGCAAGACACCGAGATAAATCGTTGTTTGTGCAGTCACACAAGTGGCCAACTCACCTCCTCAACCAGAGACAGCATACGCCGAGTGCTCTCCAGAGACTGTAGAGAGAGAGAGAAAGAGAGAGAGAAAGAGAGAGAGAGCAAATGATTAGCTGAGAGTCCCCAAGAGAGCGAATACAGGACATATAGCACGTCATGACATGAATTGGAAACGACGACTCAAGGAATATTTAAAGGTGTAAAACACGCATGCGAGAGGTGAGAAAAGAAAAGACAGAGTATTGGTAAGTGTCGACAGACGAATGACTGCTCCTCAGTCACATAATCAGGCGTGGTTATTCCTCTCCCCTTCTCTCGTCTTATCATAGGATAAATTATCTGATTTGTTTGCCAACTTCCAGCCCTCTGCAGGACCCTCTTTCGAGTCTCATCCGTTTCTTGAACCCAAACACCATTTTAATTTCATTCCTAATCCTCATTTGGCTCCTTCCCCTGCGTTATCTCCATCCATCCTAACCATCCCCGGCTTCCTCTTTTCTCCCTTCCCCTCCCCGTCACATCCACGGAGCCTCTTGGCCTTGCATTATCTCCTCATGAATGTTTAATAAGGCCATTGGAGCTGCTCCATTATTTCGCGGCACAGAATTATCTGCTCTTCCCGAGCTCCTCTCGACTCATTAAAAAGGGCAAAGTTCTTCCGTTCTTAAAATCTTTTTTTTTTTTTAAAAATGCATTGTCTTGATGAAAGAAACTTTTGAGAACAAATTGCTAAAACAAGGGAGGGTCAAATTACAGTAGCTGTGTCCATCAGTCTGCAGACTTTAGAGAGAACAGTTTGAATGTATGCATTTTGTCGCGCAAAGTTATCACACAAAGTAACTGCATGTTGACTGAAGACTGCAAAAAGAGTTGGAAAAAAATGAAAACACAGATGACAATGTGTCACATATGATGAGAAGTGCAACACAGATTCATAATAACATCATGAGGCAATTTAAAGAGTGCAAACGCCGATCAATATCTGAGGAAGTTCGACCTGAAACTGGCAACCACTTTAGCAGATAACACAGGAACACATGCCAGATGAAATGTGATGTATTATCTTTGTTGTCAACATCAGAGCAGATGTCTGTGTGTCACGCAGAAGTACACGAGTGAGTGTGTGTGTGTGTGTGTGTTGTGTGTGTTCCACTTTACCTCATCGGCTATCTGGTCCGCGCGTGTCTGCAGATCCGCCAGCTCATTGCGCATGTCTGATTCGTCGGCCATGATGACTGTTGAACTTTGACCTCAAACAAGAACGACTGCAAGGGAGAAAGAGAGGGCGGCGGTTAGTACAAATGAAGTAAAAAAAATGAAACAGTACGATGTGAAGCGTCGCCCCGGGCTTGTGACAAAGATTAGCCGCAGGGCGTTCGGCCCTGCCGTGAAACAATGCTGTGCCGGTGGGCGTTTGTTGCCTCTGGGGAGCGGTGGGACATGAAACACAATCCATGGAGTCCAGCTTGAGCAGCAAATCTGTGAATTTCGAGGAGGCTGAGCTCTGATCCTTCATTATATTCGATCTCCCCGTGATGAGCCGCGAGACGACGGAACTGCTGAGTTCGAGACGAGTTCAGATTTCAAACAAAAAAGAACGAAAGCTCCTAATTATCTTGTCAGTCCTCATCTGTTCGCCGGATCGAAGGTCGGACGGGCTGTTCCATAACGGCAAGGTCGAAGGTTCAAATCGCTTCATTTAGCGGCTATGGACAAAGTGTCCTTCAGCAGAACTGCGAGGAGCTTTTTCACACCAGACCTGAACTCTGTTAACGCTCGACAAAAGCGCCGCTTCGCACCGCAGCTACTTTGTGGGAGTACAACTCCACTCCGGTACCGTTCTCTGTGTTCCTGGACAAAGTCCGAGCTGACCAAAACCATCAACGGCACATGAACACAATCACACATCAACGCAGGAAACAAAGCAATGCTTTTTAGATAACAAAAAGGGCACAAGGTGTTGCTGACTCAGCCGAAGCCAAAGCAAAGGGGTGCAATTCTTACCCCGTAAGCACAGGTGATGCATAATTCACTGGTTAAAACACTGCGGGTGAATAGGCTCTGCTTTTGTGTACAGCCGGCAGTCACGCAAACAACCACCCAAAAACACACACACGCCGTCCTTCTGAGGAATCCCTGAGTTCAACTGGCCACCTCGCTGACCCACAGTTTCCTCCTCGGGGACCGTCGGTGATGGGAGAAGAACGAGGGACGAGCTCCATCGCTGTTGAGGGACAAAGTGTCAGGACAGAGTCTATTTTTGTTCCTCCGACGCACTGCCAGACAGTATTTCATGTAGCTGCACGCAGCAGAGCTGGAGGAATGGTCCATGAAAAATGGATGCCGCTGTAGCTCTGCAGGCTGACGGAGCGACATGCTGCTGCTGGTCAGGACCGAGGAGACGGAGGGAACTCTATGTTCCCTTCACTCCTTCTCTCACTCACTCCGTCGCAGCTTCTCTGATCAATTAAGCCCTTAATGGGGCTAATAATCCGATCCAATCACCTCATTTGTGCATCTAATGTGTAATTTCTTCCATCGCACAAATCATAATTGCAGAAATTTGAGGTCTAATGTGGCTTGATATGAAATTAACCACCCGCCGGCTTTTTAGCTCGGGGATCATTAAAGCTGAATGTAATCTAATCTACTGAGATGCACAGTGCAGCAACGGGTGAGTTTCTGACTCAAACAGGTGATTTATCCTCAGGCCAAATAACATTTCTAAATCCGGGTTTTCGTGGAGAAAAAGATGTGCTTCAAAAACAAATTCCCTTCAAGTTGTTACGGTATTGCTCTGGTATAGTTTGATCTTGTTTTACCTTCCTATGAATCTTACTGGAAAAATAGCAACAACAAAAAAACAGCGAGGGTTTCTGTGGATATATTAGCTTAGAAGTTAGCCTTCTGCTGGAGCCCCGGAGGCCTCGTCAATCAGTCGCTGACACGAGGTCTCGGAGGTGAATAGACACAAGGTCAGTCAGAGCCACAGCTGGATGCTTGATGAAAGTATAAAGTGTAAGTCCTTGTTCTGCCGCGCCTTCTCTCTCTCTGTCTGTCTGTCTGTCTGAAACTCTCCCTCCCTCCATCCCGGCGGAGTCGTCAAGACGGTTAATAATTGAACATGTGCCGGGAAGAGCGATGGGGAGAAAAAAAAGAAAGCGCCAGCCTTTTTCAAAGTGCTTCTCTCCTTCTTTCATGCCCTCTCTCTCTTCCTCTTTCTCTCTCTCTCTCCATTTGTGTGTGTGTGTGTGTGTGTGTTTTGTCGGCGATGCCACTTTCAAATATTTATGTTGACATTTTAAATTGTAGCCATTCGGCTGACGCTGTAATCCAGAGCTCCTTACAACGGGTGCAACAGCAGAATGATCTCCAGTTCATAGATCATACATTACGGGAGGGGGGGGGGGGATCACGGCGAGGAGACGAGGCCTTTTCATGTCCAGCCGTGTTTTAAGCGGGACAGGAAACAGTTGCTCTTTTGATTTTACCAGCCAAACGTGACTTTTTATCAATTGAAAGAGGTCCAAGAAAAGAATAGTAAAACTTTAATAACGTCAGTCTGAACACAGATTTCTTCCGTCTTCGGTTTAGGGAACGATACGAAGTTTTCAACATGGCAGCAAACCGTCGGCGCGCTCAAATCACGGCCACTTGTTGACAGCCGCGTTCTGCCGCGTCATCGATCCGTCGCTGATTGCTTGTCTCGTTGCACTGGAGCGGCTTCCTGTCAACACACAGCACAGCTTCTCATTTCCTCGGGTATTGACTTGTTTCTGTCGCTGCGTCTGCTATCACCGGTGGGATCCAAACCCAAACTCGTCGATTAGCTAATTTGTACTCGTCCGCGTTCTCCGCCTTTGTCATTTGGCGCAACTAACTGTGTGTCTGCACCCCACCACTTCTACTTGGTTATGTAATCACCAGCCGCATGCAAGCGTACAAACGTCTCATCTCACTCATCGATTTTTCGGCCGTATAATCGCTGCATCCCTTTGTTTCCCCCCTCGTACCTTCCTCTTCCAACACCGTCATACTTCCTGTAACGCTAGAAGCTAACGAGGCTAACAGTGCAAACAATGGTGGACAGAGCTAAAGGTGTTCACCTGAGCCTCTAATTAGTTTTTCTATCAACAAGCCATCGTCCTGCGAACACACACAGGCCAACAGTACTACCTGCACAAATACAACCACTTAGAAGTGAGCTACAGCTAGCTAAGAGACAAAACACTGCAGTCCCAAATTCTCAGGGACACTATGGATTTGTACTTGTAAACGTCACTTCAATTTAATCGTGAAGTGACGTTGCACTCCTCCTCCCCCCATCGTCCTCCCGCTGTCCATTCATCCCGCTCTGAAAGTCACTTCCTCTTTTAACATGCTCATCCTGCTCTGTTGATAGATGGTAACACACACACACACACACACAGTCGACACTGACGTAACGCGACGTCCGCTCGTACCCATCCCCCACCTGCGGCCCGCGGCCACGATGGCTGTCACTCTCTTGACTGACGGCCGGTGTGAGGCCTCGAACCGCCGGGTTCAGCCTGTGGAAAGATTAAAGTCAGCGGGGGAAAGAGGATTTACTCTCCACTGTTTTCCCTCCTCTCTCTCACTCTCTTTCTCTCACTACTTTATCTATCTCTTCTCTCATGCTTTCTTTGCTCTCTTTCTTTCTCTGTCCTTGGCCGAAAGAAAGTTTAGGTCGCGATCCAAAAACTTCTTTCTGTGGACGAGCTCACAGGAAGTGACACGGCTTCCTTAAAAGGAAGTGAGCGGGCGTGAGACTCTAATCCCTGGATAGCCGGGTTTAAAGACACAAACTTTATAACAATTGTAACGGGACGTCGTGGAGGTTACGACGCAAAAAACACCAGACGGACGATAACGCGCCTCCCCTCTGGAAATAAAATAACAGATTCGAGCGCGCTGGGAGAACACTGGCTTAAATGGAGACATTAAAAGGGCACCAATGAATTATTGATCAAAATATTAATAGCATTAATCCTAAAAGCTGCGAAAGGAAGACGAACACAGCGAGGCCCGTTGTGTTTGTTGTGCCGACAAGAGGCAAATTGTTATTGTGTTTAATGACGACCGAATCCCCATCCGCCTCATTGCACAGTGACAAAAAAGTGGAAGGAAGCCCTCTCCGTTTGCCTCCCGCTTCGTCCGCCTCCTCCGCCATCACACCTTCTTCACTTCCTGCAAAGCCATTTCTCAGGTATGTTGAGTTAGTGTGTCACGTACGGCGCCTTCGAGAGTCGCAGCGAGGACGGAGCGGCGTTACGGTTTTGGCACAGAGCTCCAGAAAGGGGGGAGGGGGCCTGGATTAGCGCCGTCATACGCTGACATGATTACCGCGCAGAGCCCGACCGCGGAGGAATACAAGCGACGAGCTATTTCGGGCAACAAAGAAAAATCCCGTCAAAGCATGTCAAAAATGGAAACGATTGCACTCAAACACTAAAAACACAAAGCTGAAGACTCGTACAGAAGATGTCAGTGATGGAGGAGCTCTGTTGGGAAGATGGTGTTTTTTAATTTGAAGGTATTTCAACTGCTGGTTGGAGTAAAACTTGTAATTTTATACACCGGAAGCATTTCATAAGACCTTAAAAAAAGTTAAGGGAGATTTTTTATTTATTTATTTTTTATTTGAGAGCAGAGGTTGAAGGTTTCCTCTCGTGAAAAGTCAGGATAAGATGACCTCTGACCCTGTAATCGTCTCCTCTACCGTTTTAGGGGAACTACTTTTCCAAGGTGATGTATGGTTGTTAGGGTTCATACACATTTTAACCAGTGGATTTCCATGACTTTAAACCCAATTTTCATGACCAAACATTTTGTGAAATCTGGTTGTAAACATGAAGAAGTGATAAAAATGTAGTATTTAAACGAACAATGAGGATTCAAAGCATACAGTAAACCTTAAATGACACAAATGAATGAGAGACAATAGTTTGATTAAAAGAATAAACATTTATATAGATGCATGTATGTGTGCCTGCTTGTATTTTGAGCGTTTTTCCTTTAAAAGCATATTCATTATTATCAAACTTGACCTAAATGAACATGAACACATGCATATAACACATTTCCATGACTTTTCCAAAAGGGAATCGAAACCATTTTAAAATTCCACGACTTTTCCAGGTTTTCCATGACCGTATGAACCCCGAGTTGTGTTTAAAAACCCAATTTCTTTGAGCTTTCTCTGGCAAACATGTGCAATGCAGGATCAATTCAGAAGAGCTGCAGCATGAAAAGAAAAGAAAAGAAAGATGAAGTCACACTCGTTAAGCGTTACGGACGTTGTGATGAACTGCCTCGACTCGATCGGAGCCAACGATGTCTGCGAGGCCGGACGGGACGCGGGGATGCTCTGCGGCGGCACGGAAAACTCGCAGTCGGGGGAAACCAGGTCAGCTTGTCGGTTGTGTTTTTCTCACGGGTTTAGAGAAGCCGCTAACCTAAATCTGTGGCGATTTTTTTTTTTTCAGAATAGCTGGTGCGCTTGTCTCTCTCTGTCATGCATTTGCTTCTTTTTTTTCCCCGCAGGATTAGGTGGAGAGGCGGCGTGCAAATGAGACGGTGGGCACAGCGTGACTGGAAATTAGCAGAGTTATTTCTGCACAACTCCTATGCTTCATATAATTGCGAGCAAAGCTGGTTGTGTGTGTGTGTGTATGTGTGTGAGTATACAGCAATTGTACGGCAGAAGAGTGAACCCCCGCCCCCCACCCACAGGGCAAGTCAGTGGGAGCAATTTAACTCCTCGGAGAAACATGCATGAAGGAGCAGTGAAGATTTCACACAGTTCCATGTCTTTGCTCTCACTCGTGCACATCTCTTACCTCAGCAGTGTTGCACAACAACAACAACAAAAGGTAATAATTATTTAAATATTACTGATCTTGAATAAATACAGGGCATAACTATCTTCATGGAGCATTTCTCGTGTCTCTCTTTTGTCCGTTCAAACGAAAAGTGAAGAAGACGGCGAACTCGCCTGTCTGTTAGAGTGTGTGTGTGTGTGTGTGTGTGTGTGTGTGTGTGTGTGTGTGTGTGGGCGTGCTGTGCCGGTTAACACTCGGGTGTGCGGGCGTCGGAGGGTCCAACATCTCACCGCATCAAAGCAGAACCATGTTTCATAATTCACTGGGTATAGAGGCAGGTCAACATTATTAATGCAACAGCGGTGTGTATACAGTACACACAGCACATGCAGAGTGTGTGTGTGTGTGTGTGTGTTTTAGTACACCCCTGCACATGCACATGTGTGCCGTTCATACACGCGTGTGTACAGTACATGCTCTCTTGTTTTATTTGTATTTTTTCTCTGTTATTGTTGCAGCAGTCGGTCTCAGTGTGCTGCAGCCAGATCCCATTATATAATGTCACAGTGTCTTCCAATGTAATGCATCTAATAATACACCTGGGAGTCACCACCTGGGGTCCCTACATGGTTCAACAGCAGAAGAAGAAGAGGAATAGCTCCAAACATCCATGTAAATACTCGGGTAAAGCACCAGATACAACCAAACAATAGTGAAAGTTCAGGATTATTTTTTTGTTTGGCACCGCTTCCAGTCAGGAAACGCAACACACCCAACGCCAAGACCATTTCTGTGGTGTATACCTGCTTACTGCTATTTTATTACTGAAATAAAACATGTACTATATTAATTCAGTCATATATTTGACCTCCATCACAAGCAGGCAAAAGATCTAGGTTTTAGTGCAGGTTTTCACACACACACACGCGCACACACACACACACACACACACACACACACGCTGTAAACCTCCATGTCGGCCTATGAGCAGTAAAACACATATGCCAAGACGTGACCGGGCCAGAGAGCATGATGGGAGCCTGAGGGCTGAGCTATTCAGACAGAACGCCCACCGCTTCGTGCCTGACCGCAAATGTACAATACATGTAACAGCCACACACACATAGTGCACAGACCGTGCTAAAAGATGCTTTACCAGTCTAATTCTATTATTAGAATGAAAAGCAAACGGTGAGTAAAGAATAATTCTGGATGCATAAAAAAAGAAATCCATTTGTCCACGTTCTTTATCACATTTAACTTCAAAACCAGACAGTGAGACGATAACGGCAACATAATGGTCTGAATTATTTGTAGTTTTCAAAGCAATGGGTCATTTAAAACAACTTCAAATAGTCTAATCTGCAGATAACTGAACAGAAAGACTCTCATCTTGAAACTAGTGCGAGCACAGGATGGATTTGGCATTATATCACCATCCTATGAAACACATGTTTCATGATGTGAGACATTCATGTGAACACAATGCACTTCAGGCCAAGGCTAAATGAGTCATTTCATAATTCCACAGTTCATTAAACCAGGTTTTTCCATCCACCTTCTCAGATCCAACATGGTCAGAGAGCAGCTTCGTAAAGAGGCCTCCTGATTTCCATCCGGGCTAAACCGCAGAGGCTGAATGCGAATGGAAGGAGGCACAAAAAGCTCACACGGGAGCCGGTCTTCATGCCCACAGCAACTGCTGCCATGCCAATATGGCATCGCCAAATTAAAATCCTTCCCTACGGAGAGACAGGAAGGACGCGCGGGAGGGAGAGATCTCCTGCCGAAAATCACCGAGGGAGTCAGGAGGATAAACGCCCGAGCGTTCTATTTCGGTGTTGTATCGCAGTGAAATGCCACCAAAGACAGACTCCTTGGATGTGAAAGTCCCCCAAAACCTGAATGATGAAACAATACAAACTGTGAAACGACTCAGCGAAGAGATACAAGATCACAACCTGATCACCTGACAAGCGTAAAATGACGAATGTCTCCCAAAATTCAGCCGTTTTTTGTTTTGTTTTGTTACTCAGCTGAGCAGGGATGATGGAGCAGATTGCATTTGTGACATTTTCCTGGTTACATAATCCAAAAGGAGGACGGACGGACAGAAAGCTACGAGACGGGCAGATTAACCAGAGAAATAGACGCGTGCAGAGGTGGAGCGCTCCCTTTACGTCACAAACCACTTTGTTAAAAAAAAAAAAGCGGTTCTAGGACCGGCTGTGAACTTCATCCAACGGGACCGTGACGGTGGATCGTCTGAGCGTCCAGGGAGGAGGGGGGGGGGGGGGGAAAGGCGTCTTCTTCTTCCAATGTTGTGATCTGTCAACGTGTTTGCGATAAATTAGGCCGAATGATGTGCGGGCACGGGAACATGGCGGTGTGGGACGTACAGGAGATTCAAAGCAATCATCCTGTGGCCTGCAGGGATAATCACTGCAAAGCCCCACTGTCCCATTCACTGAGGATAAAACCCACTGGATTAATCTGCAGGCCTACAGGAGGGGGAAGAGAGAGAGAGAGAGAGAGGGAGAGCGAGAGAGACCTCACAACACTTACATAACACATGGATGGACCACTCTCTTCTACTTTACCTCCCTCGTACACGCTTTCCCTTTTTCTTACACATTCACATCCTCTCTCTCTCTCCACTTTTTGCTCCCACTAACAAAACCTACAGTGCACGTGTAATGCACAAACACGCACGCACACACACTCACACACACACACACACACACACACTCCAACGCCCCCGCCTTACCACCGTTTCTTCTCCTCCCTCATCCTGCATCCGAATGGACACCTGTCAACATGCTGCTCTTTACATGCTGTTTATGTGGACACTCACACATACCTAGTGCTGACAGGCGCATATAGCACATATATACATATACAAATACATATATAATCTAGGAAAGGATAATCTAGTCATGTACGTGACATACATGATGAATGCAAAACATAAACTTGCTCGCTGCAAGATGATATGCAGAAATGCAACATGGTTGTTTACATAACACCACAGCGACACGCAAAAAACACCGAGCACATGAACGACTGTGACAGATCTTTTCATAAGACAAACTCCTTTTGAAATCCATCACCACCACCGCTTTTTTTTTTAACCTCTTACTCCTTCAGGGGAAGAGCCTTTGTGTTCATTACACAACATGTACACACCCCTTTCCTTTTTGTCCCCTTCTCCTCAGATACCATTGCGTTCACTGTGCCATTGTCGACGATAAATAAAAGGGGTTTGTTTTTCCTCCTTTTTTTTCTTCCTGAAGACTGCTCTGCGTTTGAGAAAACTCAATAAATGAGCCGTTAAAGAGATAAAGAGAGGGTTGAGGAGCGCAGCAATCTGGTTGCTATCTGCCACGTCATCCTAATCACAACGTGCGGACGTGCATTTCACAACTTTGAATGTCTGAATTGTTCCGTTTGGTCGATGATCTGTCTCGGTGAAGAAGACGATGGGTCGGCCGGCACAACAAACTGCATTCGCGTCCCTTTACGTGATGGTTCACAGGCCTTTTAATCTGACGAGAGCGTCGTAAGATGCCCCGTGGGGTTTTTCCCCCTTAACAAACAAGAAACGCCAAAACGCATTGTGTCTATCCTTGAGCTCGAAAAACCATTACTCCCTACGCATTGCCAGAGAGAAGATAAAGATTTGCACATCACAAAAAAAGTAAAAAAACAAAGACTCAAGTCTTGCCTGTGAAGTCCCAAAATCACACGATCTGTGTCTCAAGTCCTGAACATGTAAATATAAACTTGTCCCCTCACAGTCATGATGGAAAAACTGGGAATTGATTCCCCTGCACACATTTTTAATCTTCACGCTTGGTCAAATTCAATTCAGTTTATTTTGTATTGCCCAGAGTCACAAATTACCAGGAGCCTGGTCAAGGATACCAAGCCATTCCAAGTTGCCTAAAGTCATGTGACTCAAGTCCACACCTCTGTAGGTAGCACAAACAGTTTACCTCCAAGTACACACACTCGATGAGGCTGAAACATCCAACGGGGCTTTAAAAAAGAAAAACATCTGCCCCTCCCATAAAAAAAAGATGTAAATTGAAGCTCAAGATGACAAAACTATTCTGATGAATGACGCACCACTAACAGGTTTTAAGAGGGGACGTCCAAAACAAACCGCTACGTATCTAAAAATCCCACATGGTTAGAAAAGCGTCAGTTGCCAAGAACGCGATCCCCTCGCTCATTTTCACTGAACCCTAATAAGTGAGCAACATGCAGAGCGAGAGAGAGAGAAGATTGTGATCACAGCGCATTCTTGGATGTTTTCTTTTTCTACCATCTGGCGTTTTTGTCGCAGATCACTATTTAAATTGAACAAGGAGGGAGCAAAAAAAACAAAGAGTCACATATAACGAGGAGAATTCATTAAACCGCGTGACTGCAAAAAGGAACAAGGGTGTGCGGATGCCTGTGTCGTTTTATTTTCCCACAGATGTAGCGGGAGGCTGGTGGCAATTTTTCGCCATTCTTCTGTGGGCAGGGTGATGGATGGGTGAGTGGTGAGTGCTGGGTGACGGGAGAAGGAGGGGGCGGGAGTGGGGTGTTGCGACTGCCGAGGTAGGAACCATTTTCTCAGCTAGAAATGGATTATTTGTGCGCCCCGAGTTCATGTTCAGTGGTGGAGAATCCACGCAAACGACACCTGTTTTAACAAACGAGAAAATCTCAACTAACCAGGTTTCTCTGACCCCTTTTCCAACACTTCACCAGCCAGCCGGATGTTTAGGACAAAGCTGTTTGTCTTTCTCGGGCTCCGCCTCAGAGATAGGTTAAGGAGCTCGGACATCAGGAGGGAGCTTGGAGTTGAGCCGCTACTCCTTTGTGTCGAAAGGAGTCAGCTGAGGTGGCTTGGGCGTCTAATTCGGACGCCTCCTGCATGCCACCTGGACGCCTCCTGGACACCTCCCATTAGAGGTTTTTCCGAGCACGCCCAACTTGGAGAAGGCCCAGAACACGCTGGAGGGATTATATATCTCACAACTGTCCTGGGAACGCCTCAGGATCCTCCAGAATGAGCTGGAAAACATTGCGGGTAAGAGGAAAGCCTGAGTCGGCCGACCGGGCCTTCTGCCACCGCGACCCGACCCCGAATAAGCAGCTGATAATTGATGGATGGATGTTGTCTTTCAAAATGCCGGATAGAGTAGAGTAACTGCAACCAGACCTACTAAGTCAGTGTACGTTGGACTCACTGAATTTTTGCAATTTCTCTGACTAGGACCTGCTTTGTCTCAACTTTACACACAACAAACAGCAGCATACACACAGAATATATTACACATCGTGCATTTAAGTAAACACTTTGTTAAAAGCTATATTAAGATGCCTCCCACAAACTCGCAGGTCAGAGTTTTCACAGTTTAAAGTTCCAACTTCCGACCTCCAGCGTGTGTAAATCAAACTCTCAGCGGTGCAGCATCCACATTCTTTCTGGTATTTTTTTAACAAAGGTTTTGTTTTTTTGAAGGTTTTACAATAACAATTTACAGTGGACGCTGCCGTTCTTTGTGTGACGTCAAACAACCGCTTCTTCATGAAGTCGGGTAGTTTACAAGGAGGAACTTGGACTTTGAGTGGCTTTCCGTTGCAGTTTTTTGAGCAGGAAGTCTCAAGTGTCCGGGATAATCTCGTCTAAACATTGTATTTTTGCTTCACAAATAAACAGCTCTTGCCACATGCCAACTGCACAATGATGTGCTCCGAGAAGTAGAAAATACTTTTATCTCGAGCCTTTGGCATTTTCCTTTCGGAGCAAGCTTCCAAACAAGATTATGAACAACGTGGATGCAAAGTGTGTCCATTCGATACTCGTATACTAGTAACAGTATCGCACGCAATTACTGAAGGTGACATGAATATAATTACTGTGCTGCACTTTCAGCAAAATACAGCTTATTGTCCTCCGTTGTCATGGTCACACCAGAAGAGTGTCCTGTTGATGGTGTTCGAGCTCTGATTACTAAGTGATCTGATTGGTTACCGGTGTTTTCACAGGTGTTTTCTGGGTGCAGGCGATTGTTAATTAAGTGTGGGATTTCAATGGCAGTGTTGAGCAGACGACACCCACAAGCAATTAGTTTTAAATTATGGCTTTACTGCAGATCCGCTTGTGTATTATTTGCAACAACAAAAGTGTGTTTTAGTATTTCCAACTTTGCGCAGGAGTCAATGTGCTGATGGTTCTGCATACCGGCTCAACAGAAAAGGCCACTTGAGTTAGTGCGTTTAATAATTTGCGACACAGGTACCAGATTTCTGTGGTCCAACTTCTTCACAAAATGCTTTCTGTTTAACAGAGGCAAACGTCCAAGAGCTGTATGAGTAAAGAGATGCATAAAAGCTACGGCGAGGCTTTAGTTGGCTAAGGCACCAGCCTACGTTGAGTGCCTCTGGGTCACTTCCTGTCCTAATGGAAGTATCTATCTGTGTACTCTTGGAAAACAAATAACACCAGGCTGCCAAATAACGACAACAACAACAACACGCGTCGACCTGAGCTCTTTGTCCTCGCTGACATTACTGTAACACAGATACTGTGACGGGGCGGGAGCAGAGAGGGAGAGAGGCCAAACTGTTCCGGATGACGCTCTTTATTCCTGGATTGAAGGTGTGGTTCTTTCCTACGATAAAATATATAATCAAGTCTTGAATAATAAACACATTTAGACACATTAAATCGAGGAACACCGCCCCCATAATCAGGCAGACACAACAACTTTTATTTATTTTCCATATATAATATATTCTGAAAAGAGTCTTTATCGAGATCCTTAGGTTAGAAATAGCGCGCTTCTCGGAGTCAGAGAGTTAACTGTGTTCCTGTAGCCCCCGCAGGGAGACACAGGAACAGGACTGGTGCCAAACTCTTGGTGTGCCAGACAACAACAGTGTTTTGGCCCTCCAATCCACCACAAAGTACACCGCATTCTCCCAAGAAGACGGACAAACAAATGTAAACATGAAGGCGAGGGGGAATCATCACATCGCCGCCTCTCCTCCATCACAGCACCACTGTGGCCATGCCTACTCCTCAGAGACCAATGCAAAAACAATGTCCATCTGAATTCCCCCATCTACCAAAAAATAAAAATGTGACACCCAATAGCAGAAACCAATCCTCTTGCTTTTTCAAAAGCGTGTTGGCTTGTAATAATTATTGAATACGTAGTTCAGCTTCTAGGCAGTAAAGAGCCACGTTTTTGGTCGTCTAGTCGCTCGTGCGTCGTTCCACGACCGGATAAAACTTCCATCCACGCAGCCGCGAGAACCGGACGCTTGTTTCAAGGAAATTAAAGACGTTTGACCAATATTTCAACGCCAGCAGCTCAGATTTGTTGGTAAGGTTCCTGTCAGTGTGTGTGCGTGTGCGTGTGCGTGTGCGTGTGTGTGTGTGTGTGTGTGTGTGTGTGTGTGTTTTCTTTCTGCCAGCTCGAGCTCTTTCGCTCCGGAGCTGTCCGCGGTGCTGAAGCAACCCTTCAGTCCGCAGGAAGACACCGTCCTCCCCGCCGCGACCCGTTAGAAAACAGAAGAGACGGCTTCGCAGAGGCCGCTCTATCCTTCCAATGTAATCCTGACAAACAACTCCTTAAATCCTGTAATATGTTCAAGGCGGAAGCTCGCCCTCCAGACACAGAAAACGCCACAAAGTTGACCGCTTTAAGCGCGTTAATCGGTCCCAGAGATCTACAGCAACACCGCGGGGACATGTAGGACTCTGCTTCGTGAGGCGTTCACGTTCACGTCTTACAAACGAGCGAAGACGCGAAGAGACAGTCAAACAGATTGGGGGGAACTATAACAAGACAGCAACGTGATTGTGATATTACAACATTTTTTTTTTTAATGCCACATATTTGTATGAATAATTCAAAGTTTACGCGTTGTTTACGTGGATTCGACGAAAGCAAAACCGACCTATTCAAACCTACCTCGTTAAGTGTATTCTGCTCTTTTTCTTCTTCGTCGTCTTCTTAATTTGCTGTATTTGTTTTCGACACAGGATGAAAATGTCCGTCCGTGCTGCCGCTCCACTCAACGGGACTGTCCCCGGTGGAAACGCGCCTTCTCCTCCCCCTCCCCCAAAGGGTGAAGCGTGACGCACTAAGAAATCACACACTTCCTGTGAAAGTTTTACAAAATAAACATTTAAAATACTGTACGTTAAACCGACTTACTACCTCTTCGGACATCCGATATTCTTGTAAAGCTAGCTAACACTAAACGAAAACACCAAAGTGGCGCTCAAACGGTCCAGAAGGTTCTTTCTCACCATTGTGCCTCAATAAAAACAGTCCGCCCCCCCTCCAAAAAAAAAACAACGGTTCCGTTTTTTGATAATAATAATAATGTTGCTTATATGTACTATATACGTTTGTATAAATAAGTAAACCAAACCAAAAGAGGATAACATGCTGTCTTTCTCGAACTGAATGTGAGGAATTATAATTAATTCAAGCCTTTTTTTGGACCTGAAACGTTGCACAATTGTTTCATAAATCCGTTTATATATATATATATATATATATATATATATATATATATATATATATATATATATATATATATATATATATATATATATATATATATAATGTGTGTGTGTTATTATTGTATTATCGTCATTATTTCTGTTTTTACTCGACTTGTATCAAATGTCGTTCTAATGTTTACTATTATAATTATATTCAACTATTTGAAGTAGGTTTGACCCATCACATGTGTGTCTGTTGGATATTTTCGTGGCTTTTACTTTGGTGGTTAAATCTCCTGACTTCCTGTCTCATTGTCTGAAATTGATGCCGCTCACAAAATGGCCGCGCCCTCTGATGTCACAGGGAGTGGATAAAAGATTGTTTTACGCGTCTGTAGACCAAGATATTATTAGTTCACGGGTTGTTTATCTAAGACAGTCAAAAATAATCATCAAAGAAAATGACAACTTTAAAAAACAGACAGAGGGTATTATTAGTATTTTGAATAAAGTAGGCTAGTATTAATAATGTTTACTTGTAATATGTCATAATTACTTTTAAAAAAAAGATGTCCTTCCATATTATTATTACTCATTAACAGCAAGTGTTAAGCAGTATTAGTAACAAAAACAAAAAAAGATACAACTTGATTTAAAATATATAATACAATGCAAAAACACAAACCAGCTTTTGGGAATAACTATAATAAGGCATACATCAAATCTGGTCGTTCTGCATTCAAATGCCCTGTCAGCGAAGGAGACAGAGTGAGAGACGCGGAGGGACAGAGGGTGCCTCACTCTTTCTTTTTCTCCTCCTTTCTTTCCTTTAGTGCATAAAATAACCCTCTGGCACGCTTCAAGTAGTTCTGCATAGACCACCTGAGATACCTCCTTGAGCCGACATGCACGTGCACGTGTAACACGTATAGCACGTATCTCTCTCACACACACACGCAAACACACATTTTGGGGTTCTTATTTCCCGCACACACACTGACCCACTGATGGCGTATTGACGGCTAGAACGTGCTACCATGTCTTCTCTTTCAATTCAACATTGTTTTTAAATCAACTCAATTAAAAAAACATAATAAGTGCTTCATCATAAACACTGAACCACTAACACAACACTAACCGAAAACAAGGTGAGGTAACTGAGGTTTCTGAGGTTTGAGCAGTAATAACCTCAGACCCTGTTTACCTTGAACGCATCACCTGGTCCCACATCGCACTTCACGCCCAGCCCCGCGCAACAGACCCCGCATGGCGTTATGAAGCAAGCTAATATAGCCTGTGTTATTCATATTAATATCCATATACGTGCACACAGTGGAGATGCTCCTCACTGTTTTGACCCCCGGAGTCCTTGACTTGACATAATCACATCTACATCAGTCAGATGACACGTGAACAATCCCCCCAAAAAATAAACCGTCAGCAAACCGAAAGAAAGATGACGTGGTCTCTCTTGAGTGAACTGAATGTGATGAATTATAGATTAAAACCCATTGGGTCTTTTTTAAGCCTTTTTAGGGGTATGACTCGTTGCACAATCGTTTCATAAATCAGTTTCAATAAAGTAGCATTTCGCCCAGCTTGAACCGTCGACATACGGTGTCTTTTATGACATTCTGGGAGCCGCATGGTCAACCACTATGTGCCCTTTACTTCTGCAGCAAAGGTCAAAGGTCAGAGACACGTTTCCTTTTCCACAGCGGAACAGCCAGTCAACCGCGTCGGCTTCGTGCACGGACACATCGTGAGGATCTGGAGATGGATCGACCCGCGTGCGCCACATGTGGCGCAGCTCATTACCAGAGCCCCATCGAAGAAAAACCATTACTGCCCTCAACCTCCCACGATAATGACCCAGAGGCGCAATGAGTCTCGCGCATTGTATTGCCATCGATCTAAGCGATGGGATTGATGTGTTCACAGCACGGCACGTGCAGGAAGATAGACATTCATTCAGCAAATCGTCATTATTTTTGTTTTTTCCCCTCCCACCAGAGAACAAGGCACTGATCTAATGTACACATCGCTGCGCCTGAAAGATCCTTCCGTGCCCGTGACATTTTCACAGTCCGTGTAACAGATGCACACACTCCAGTCAGCCTGCATCAACAAGAGAACAGACAATATGTGCTACGTGGAGGATCCACAACAAGCAGTGATTCCCAACCAGCTTTGGGAGAGAGAGAAAATAAAATAGAAATATTATTCACTTGTTTTCTAGTTATCCACATCTGTGCACCACGTGGATCATCGCGAGTGGTCAGGGAATATGCAAACGAGTTAAACGATTGAAAGATGAATAGATTGACTGTTAAAAATACTAAACAGACAGCTAAATTCCTCGATATGGTGAATAATATTTACAGTATAGACTAAAAAAAAAGACTAATATAGCATCTTTCGATCCTCACGTTGGGTGCAGCTCTTGTATATATTATGCCGATTTCCATCATATCGTGTGTGTGTCTTGTGTTTCCACATGAACACGCAGCATGTGAATCTATGTCGCATCATGAGTGCAGTCAGCAGAGACGCGATAGTCCCAGAGGGATGAGGCCAGAGAGGATCATCTAAAAACACGACACCGATGCAGGCAACGCTGCCAATGCGCTCCTTCTTCCACGTATCCTCTTTTATCACGGACCACAGATATTTCAGCCTTTAAATGAATACATACACGAGGCTGTTGAGACACAAAGCAACAGAAGAGGTTTGTTTCTGTGTCTCACATGCGGGGGAGCCAAAGAGCGCGACTGAGATGACCCACTGACACCAACGACGACTATACAGGGGAGAGGCGTTCAGGGACGCTATGGTCTCCAGAGACGCGTGGTCTAAAGATCTCCACAGTTAATTAAGCTGTTATTAACATGCCCAGCTGTCACGTTCACACATGTTCATGCATTCCGTCCCTGACAACCCCCGTCTTCAGAGGGTCAAAACATTCAATTACAATTTAAATAAAGAAAATCACAGGAAGTTGTTGAAATCAGTCAACTTTTACTGCGAAAACGCAACACAATCGAAAACGAATGATACATTAGAATTGTACAAACACACAGTGATGGACGTTAACAAACGAGCGTCGGTTCAACACGAGACCCGCGCATGCGCAGTGACCTCGTTTTCCGACAGAAATCTGACCTCAAACTGAACGGGCCTGCGGACGTGAAACCTGCTCCACAGTTTTGGGTTCATGCCACATTTATTTAGATTGTTGTATTCCACATTTAGGTTTATGTAAAGATAAAAACATGATTTTTTTAAAAGGCATGTTAACATAGCAAATGCTTTTCCAAAGGTCAGATTTTTTTAAAAGGATACCGGTCCAATATAACTGACACTGGAAAAAGTATTTAACGAATATGTGAGACGAATCCTTGGCTTGTTTTACTGACTTTTATAAATAAACATTTTTTCACTTGCCTACCCCTTTTCTTTTCTTCAATAATCAGTCAAAACAAACGGTACTATGAATGTCAATACCTCGAATACGACTCCACAAGCAACCGATCGTCTACTGCAATAAACATCCGAGTGAAAAATGGCGGATTTCATCAAACCCAAACAGTGCCTGTTCTTACAAAGTGCCTTTTTGTTAGTAGTGACTTTCGGTCTATTTCTGCAAGTTTACTGGTCACACACAGTGGTTATTATTCCGACCACCCAGAACACACAAGACAAAACCCTCCCGGTCAGTTGGATTCAGGCACATCGCGTAGGTTCGAGTCTTGTCCTTGAAACGTTGTGCGACCCCGCACACCTGCCACATTTTCCGGAAACAACGGCACCGCGGCTCCTGAGCGACTGTGTGCTCCGAGGGAAGAGGAAACAACGTCATCCCTGGAGGTCAAAGGTCCGGAGGCAGCGACTGGAGCAGCAATAGGCCACAAAACTCACCGTTGTTCTTTAAAAGGAAAGAAGAGATGGGGAGGAAAGAGAAAGATGAGCCGACAACAATTTAAGTTTCTACATTGGACTGTCAGTGTCTTCCTGTTGGAGCAGGCGGGCGGTTGTTCTGACCTGCGGTGCACGCCCGCCAGTGCTGTGTCACGAAGCGGGAAGAGTTTGGGGTAGATGATGGTGAACATGGTCTGACTGCAGCGGTGGCAGTGTCCCAGGGGGAACTGCAGCAGGTCCAGCAGGCTCCTGGGGAGGTTGATGGGAGGCAGCAAGTTGAGGTCTAAAAAAGAAAAAATACACAGAAGGCGTTTCAGTGAAATCTCAAGTGATAGGTGTTTTCATTTTTGCTTGTTTGGTGCATGTGTTGTTGTTTACGGCATCTTTTTTTCCTCATTTTCACTCTTATAAAGAGTGAAAATGCAACCAGATGAATCAAAACTACTACGTGTAGGTTAAAGTAGAAGTCAGGGAGCCACAGCTGGCCACATGCATACATACATTTGCATTCATACACGCATACATACGGTGCTCAGCGCCCTTCACCTGTCGGCCGCTGGCGGTAGATGCGATGCAGGGCTCTCATGGCGATCTCCTCCAGGGGGACCACGCTGTCCGCCTCTGAGCCCACCACCTTCACTTCGGGCGGAAGCCCGACCAGCGCCTCGCTGAGCGCCTCCCTCTGGCCGCCCTCCAACCCGTGGGCGGACACACCGCACCTGCACGGGAGCGACGCTGTTTTAATCTCAAATGGAACATTGTGTAGCTGCATTTCTTCCACAGTGTTTTCATCAGTTGTCATTTTAAATATTCTGTTTTTTAACTCATGCACAATTATATTCCCTACATAGCTGAACTAACTCAAACTGATAAGCTGAGTTACCCGCTACAGCCGATGACCTTGTTGTACAGGTAGGAGGGAAGGCCTTTTAGGTCCACGTTGTTGTCCACGAACACAAACTGCAGCTCTCGTGATCGGCCCAGATCTGACACACACACACACACACACACAACGTTATTAACATCGCCTCGCTCTCAGTATATACATCACTATGGCAACACACAGATAAGGGGCTGCGTTTTGGGGGCATCGCTGACCGAGCGGTAGAAAGGTCAGCCGGTTAGCGGCCATGGAGAGCTGGTTGAGGCGGTGCAGCCAGCAGAGCTGCCGGGGAACGTGGCCCAGCAGGTTGTGGTCGGCTGTCAGATTCTGCAGCGTCGCGCAGCGGTACAGCCGGTCGGGGAACGACATCAGCTGGTTCATCGACACGTCCAGGGTCTCCAGGTCCTGCAGGTCCCCAATCTCTGAAGGTGTGACATGAAGAACAAATCGAAACAAATTAGATCTCAATCATAAAAAAAAGTAACAATTTAATTATTTTACACTTTACAGATTTGGTTAACTAAATCTATTGTTATTTTAAATGCTGACAACATCAGCATTCTTTTTGTTTTATGTCATCTAACCTTTCCAAATGGGAAACCACTGGATATTTCGTCCGGAACAGTGTTTTTGCAATATTACATTTTTCTTGCCTGCTATATTTTTCGCTGACCTTTTGCAGAGGATTCAGTAACACAGGGGTGGTCAAATAGAAAATAAGTTTGACAGGCTGTTGGTGTGATTGTACCGGAGACCTTTCATTTGCAGACTGAGCTTTAAATGCAATGAAACTTGACACACACACAAAAGAAAGAAGAAGAAAATTCAAAAGATTTTCAGTTGATGGCGAACAAATCTCTGACTGAGTGTGTGTTCAGTTACGAGTACGGAGAGACTTAAATGTCACCAATGTTTCTGAAGAATTTACAAAATGTACAGAGGATGAAATCTCACAAGCATAACATACCATTAAAACATCAAGTTGTACAATAATTGTTTTTCTTAATCCTCCAGGATGAAATGAAAACAATCATCTGCATTAATGACACAACCATATTCTTGATTCAGAGCTCTGTTGCCCTCTGCTGGCAGATTGAATACTTACAAGTTAAAAAAAAGTCAAATGTAAAATACATCCGTAGACCAAACAAAATTTAATCTGAAATTTGTCAGTAGTTTTAAAAAGTTCAGTTTTTTCATAATTTAAAGATTAAACCAGACCTCGGGATCAAAGATGGCGATGAAATAAATGTGTATTCACCTGGAGGAAGGCATTTTAGTTGATTATTGGACAATCTAAGGTGCCGTAGAGACCTCAGCCGGCCAATCTCTGGACAGAGGAACTGGAGGGCGTTATTGCTCAGGTCCAATGACTGCAGTCTGGTCAGGTCTCCAATAGCTGGGGACCAAAACCACAGTTGCCTTCATTCTGGAGAAAAGAGTAACTTAACCAGCACAGATCAAATAAAGGCGTTGCAGCAAAAAACAACCAGAAGGCCGGCTTTGTGTCTGCAGCAGTCCCTTATTTTATATAGTTGAACATTCATGCATTGAGTGTTTGATAACAATGTTCTTGGCAACCAGAACTTCTTTTTTTTTTTAATCAAAGTCAGACATTTTTAATTATGTTTTGTGTGAAAGCTAAATGACAAAGGAATCAAAGGAAAAAATATGTCATAACAAAGGACTTACCATCAGGAATCATGACTATGTTGTTTGAGTGCAAATACCTTAAATGAGAAATAAATAATACAAAGTTACAGTTGGAATAGACCAAACTATTTTATAAATCAACTATATTTTGCCTTTCAATTTCATGTTGATGAAGTTTACAGAGTCAACTGTTGGCCACATATCGAAGTGTAATAATCCATCAGTTACAATTTAGAAAAGCATCAGACAGCTTCACTCTGTGCAAATTACACAGATTACAATACATATTCTCAGTTCCCCAGCAACCTGTGCTATTATACCAGCCAGTATTATGTAATGGGACGCGTTGTTTTAGTCCACTCTAACCCTAAAAAGGGTTGTGGTTATTTGTTATTTGTGGTTATTTGTCCAAAAAAGAAAAACACAGCGTCGCTGAATACTCACAGTTCAATGAGATTTGGGAGCTTCTGAGCAAGATTGTCAGGCTAATGAAGGAGAGAGAAAAAATAATAATCAGAAAACGTCTGAAATAATGCAGCTTTTAAACATTCGTCTTAAGTCATGCAAAACCAGAATATGCACAGCACAGATGTACCAGAGTCGTGAGCGAGTTCCTCTTCATGTACAGTCTCTCCAGAAACTGCAGGCCTTCATCCTTTAGCAGCTCCACCGGGAAATTGTTCAGGTTCCTGTAGTTCAGGAACAGGTTTTTGTGGCGCTCCTGCTTGGCCACAAAAATAGCTTCATGGAGTTCAGTTGCCATTTTCGAAAGAAACCTCTCCTCCTCCAGATGGAGGAGACTTGGCAGTGCCTCCTTCTCTATGGCATCACTGTCTCCTGAATGAAAAGCAGATGAACAGAGGCATCAACAGACAGACAGCAGCGTTTGGGGCTTTGCCCAGTGCAAGCTGAGAAAAAAAAACCTCCAGGATAATATTTCTTCTTCTCTTACTTTTTATCGCGGTTGGAAAACAACTTTCGGGTGCATTACCGCCACCCACTAATCTGGAGTGTGGACCCAGAATAATACAGCATGCAACAGGATTATTAAACCCAAACGTGAGCTGTAGGGTCGTGCACCGTGTGTAGCGCTGCACGGACACACATGCAGCGGAGGGGTCATATCAGTGTCGAGCAGAGTCAGAAATTAACCCGTGTTTGGGATTCTGTGACAAACTGTGTTGCTTTGAGGCGACGGCTGCTAAACAGGCCACATACACATTACCGTCAGTCGCAGCAACTTAAGTGTTTTTGTTTTGTTCACCACAAACTGCAAAAAAGCCATTTCAAGCTGTAGATAACGTTTTGTTTACGCAGGCTAGCCTTCAACGAGCCGCTCGGTGTTTATATACATCACACCGTTAGCATGCTAGCTACGTAGCTGATATAAGCACATAGCTGTCGATAACAATGCGCCGCACAGAGAGCCGTTATTTACCTTAATTGTGCGGGACCATTTTATCCTACTTTATTTTATTCCCACATATGCACATGGCACCGGCTTAATGTTGAAGGTGTGTTTGAAAGCAGAAGCTAAAGAAAAGGGCTGTCGCACAGCAACAGTACTCCAGTCCGCCGGAACGTAAACAACGCGAGATGTCGAAGGTCACGCTCTTCTTCTTCTTCGTCGAAATCTCGTTCAGACCGTTTCGCTGCTGCCACCTGCTGTTTCATCATTGAACTGCATCGTCAATCACATACGTCCCTCACGAAGTGGTGTAAAGTGCATTTACGGTGAAGTGCAACCGTTTGTGGTTATTACATTTGTATTACATTTCAGAGGGAAACCATGAGATATCCCTACGACATTTACTTAGCTATAAGTGCAGGTTCATTTGGTGACTGAGATCACTATTTAAATCAATTGTCCTTTTTTATATAATGGGACGTTTTGTTAAAGATAAGAAAAACACAAACTAAAGCAGTTAAAATGACCTCAACCAATAAATGCCTCAGTAATCTCGAATAACTCTAAGAACATAACGCACTAAATGAGAGCATAAGAGTACTGTTTTGGACTCCAGAGATGTCCCACTGTATCTCCTCAGTAGCCAGGACAAGTTCTTACACCCCCAACTAGACCTCAAACAGCTAGATTTGCTATGATATTTAAATATGACAAATATTGAATTATGTTACTATTCTAACTCATTATACACTGATGAATAATCTTTAAAAGGGTCCCAAAAGCACTTAACTATAAAGCCCAAGTGCAGCAGAATTCTTCTTCAGGTGTTACAAGAGTTACAAGAGCATGTAAATAAATAAATAAATAACACAATTTAACTATACATATTAACATAAACCTTGCATATGACTTGAACGTGACACGAGAGAGTTCCCCAAGTTATGAAAATTTACATTTTTGTATCCCTAGCTTGATGCCACACATGATTGGCACACCTTTCTGGAAAGTTTACAACTTACAGAGTTCGTCAATTGCGCCAAAACCACTGTCAGAAAAAGCCTTAGCAAGATCAACCACATTGCATTTTTTTCCAGCTACAAAACTGAAATATGACTTAGTTGGGATGAAACAATACTTGCTTGGTATGTATTGGTGCATCTGCTTGAGCAGAGCCCCTCTGTTGTGGAACAAGAAGCGTCCAACGTCCAGAAAGAAAGTTAGGGACGATTTTTTTAAAGAAACTACCAAGCCACATTTTCTGGGAACACCCACTGTTGTTATACAGATCAGCTGCTGTGTTGAGTCAACTGAGTCAACAATAATTACAAAGTGTCAGGACTGTTGGTCTATGCACAAATGGCAAATAAAAAACCTTGAAAACTAATTATAAAAACTTGTTTTTACATACAACAACACAATATCTGCACTAGTTTTCTCCTTATATGTAGTTAGGTGCCACTAGCTGCCAGTGCTGGTAGTTGTCACAAGAGTGCCACGACTCGTCAGAGACTTGCCACCGTCAGAGAGGTGCCACCAGTAGCGGGCAGTAATCAAAGAAGTGCCACCAGTAGTCAGAGATGTGCCGCCACTAGGGGGCAGTAGTCAGAGACCTGCCACCAGTAGTCAGAGACCTGCCACCAGTAGTCAGAGACCTGCCACCAGTAGTCAGAGACCTGCCACCAGTAGTCAGAGACTTGCCACCAGTAGTCAGAGACTTGCCACCAGTAGTCAGAGACCTGCCACCAGTAGTCAGAGACCTGCCACCAGTAGTCAGAGACCTGCCACCAGTAGTCAGAGACTTGCCACCAGTAGTCAGAGAGGTGCCACCTTTAGGGAGCAGTAGTCAGAGTCCTGCCACACGCTTGTCACTGTGGTGCCAGCACCACAAGGAGGCGCTCGGCCTTGCCGCCTGGAGCTTGACGTTGACTGGACAATATAACACACACACCAGCAGTGAAACAGTTTGCATACATTTTTATTCATCTTAAATCTCGTGTAGAAAAAAAAAAAGAAAAAAAAAAAAGAATCAGACAGTCTCCTTTCCTTCAGCCAATCATTTCCTCTCCAGTACTCAGAATATATTGATGACAGGAAAAAAAAAAACAGCATGTACAAAAGAAAACCAAAAATGAAACTTCAATCTAAACAGATCATTTCAATAGAAAAACACAGGAGCTGGAAGGCTATGAATAACTTACGCACGTCAACATCTCAGTAACAAATTGGCCATCAACGTAACAAAACAAGCAAAGGGGAAGAGGGGGGGGGGGGCAAATGTTTTTAAGTACATGTCCACCCTGAGGTGCTCCAGCGGTAAAAATCAGACCAATCACATCAGCACCAACATGGCACCGACCGACCGGGGTGAACGGGAGCCAGAATGACCGCCAGCCCGACGACCACAGTTGTGTACCAGGAGGGAGAAAGGATGCTGCTTTTTTTTTTTTTTTTTTTTTTTTTAAACATATGGTCGCCATGGCAACAGGTCGAGGCACAAGGAACCGTGCCAAAAAGTTCCGGAAAAAAAAAAAAAAATTGCATCAGAAACACGAAGAGGAAAGCAATGTGTCCAACTCCACTCATTAAAACGAGGAGAACACAAACAGCTTCCGATTGAACATTAAAAAAAACAACAAAAAAAAACTGTTGTGTTGAAAGATAACCAGTGCAGACCGTCCCCAAACCAGACACACACCATCACAATCGAATAAAGCCCGAAAGGGTTGGGAGTGGAAATGTAGTTGTCACTGAAAAAACATACGGAAACGAGATACAGTTGAATGTTTTTTTTAAATTATGAACATTCCTCCGTTAGTGGCTTGATCGGCTCTCTGATGGTCAAAGGGGACTCGCATGTGGACTTTAAAAAGAGCCTTTCCGCCCTCTGGCGGTCCCAGTTTGTGCCTCTCATACATTAACAGTAATTACCTCCCGGGTTTAGCGCTCTACTCTTTTTATTTTATTGGAAACGCATGAACTCGCAAAGCTTAAGACTCCTGATCCAACAAACAGCTGTACGTTACATTTGTCTTCATGTATTTTTCTCCTCCGTCTATAAGAAGAGTCTTTGTGGATTCTGGAAATGCCTTCAGGACGTCATCAAGTGTCCTTCAAAGGACCAAGTGGTCACACTGTATTCCTAAGAAATAAATACAAATAAAAATAAGGATGCAGAGCGACGAGAGGCACAAACTGAGGCTGGCTGTTGCTTAAGTTTTGTGGTTTGAGTGTTTTGAACACGTTAGCGGCTCTCCAGGTCATTATGGACCGCGGAGGGGAGAGGTTTTGTTTTTCTGGACATGTAAATAGATTGAAGAAAAAAAAAAGTGAGGTAGATGGATGGTTGAAGGAATAAAAAAAACCTTCCCCCTGAAAATAGGCGGAAAAAAATCATCAAAATATTAAAGGGGGGGGGGTGAAAAAACAAGGGGAATTTTGTATAGTGATTTACATGAACAAAGAAACAGATAAATAACATCTGGGCTGTGAATCTAAACTGTGTGAGGTCGTGCCGTGTGGTCCTCTCTGATCGCAGCTTCATGTTGGAGCGATGCGGTTCGTTAACCTTGATGATGAGTCCGTCTAACGCCGACATGGAAACCAGTTCTTTCTCTAATCGAGAGTTAGCCTTCTTTGTTAAAAAGGGAACTCGTCCAGGAGAAGAGAAAGAAGCGCCTCGTCAGCGTTTGTCAATCTCGCGACTCGTCCTCTGGTGTGAAATCTTATTTTTCTTAAAGCAAAAGAAAAACAAAACAAAACAGAAAAAAAACCTCAGGGCTGTGAGATGATCCGACTTGCTCCGCAAACCGTTTTAACTTAGTCTACACACACGCGTTAATAACGTGAACAATGGGAGATAAATAGTGTGGAGAACTCCAGCAGCAAACCGAAAACCAGCCTCGACTGAGGAGAGCCTGACGAGCAGGAAGTGGAAATGTCCGACAGACGAGTTTAATGTGTGCGCCTGACGAACACAAGGTTAGTCAAGGCCACATTGAATAAATATTATTTTGAAATTAATTTGCACACATATTTCGAGCCCCGAAACTGACAAAATGTGGTAAACACATGATTAAATATGACTGTACATAAGAAACAAATATTGTAAGTTAAATAATTGAAATGGAGCGAAAAAACAAAAATTAAGCTTTTTTTCCGCCGACAAAGAGTTCTTCTATGCACCTAAAATCTTTTGTCTTTATAAACCAACTGATTGGAGGTGAAGCCAAAAGCGTA
Source organism: Clinocottus analis (assembly GCF_023055335.1). Lineage (NCBI taxonomy): Eukaryota > Metazoa > Chordata > Actinopteri > Perciformes > Cottidae > Clinocottus > Clinocottus analis. The sequence goes on from NW_027175820.1 coordinate 2,564,793, forward strand.
AAGCACCTCCATCCTAACTAACTAACAATAGTACTCATCAGTGTATTCAGTTTGATATTTTTCTGTTAGATTTTGTCAGTCGGGGCTCCGTGCGGTAAACGCAAAGACCGGAAAACCGCTCCTGTTTTCACACTGTTGGAGGAAACGCTGCGAGGTGACGAGTGATCATGAAGTAACGGAGTGAGAGGGACAAAGAATCAGGTTAACACACACACAGAAATACACACACACACACACATATGAGGCTGGATGTTTCTGGATATGACAGCACACAAAAAAAAAGAAAAAGAAAAAGAAAATAGAAAAGGATTTTACTTTTCTCCTTGACCTGAGATTTAGCTAGGACTCAGAAGTGACGCCCGACCTCTGACCTCTGGAGGGTTGAGCGGGACCCCCTCCTCTTCCCCTCCCCCCACCTCCCCTAGAGGACACATGGACCTCGATCATCGCTTTCCATCACTGTCCTCCCGTCGGATGGGAGGGAGAAGTCACACAAGGCAAACTGTCGTACCGTTACGCCAACACAAGACACCAAAACCAGCTCAGATACACTTTTACACAATTACAAGCATATATATATATATCTATATAGATATATATAGATATATATATATATTAAAAAAAGGACTGTAGTGGAAATGTTCGCAGAGCCAACCTGAAGGAGATTTGTTTCTCGCTTTTTATATATCTCAACTATATTACAACCACAAAGAGAAATAAGGAATAGCAGCTTCTTCTTGTTTTGTACATGACAAATGTCTCCAACCGTAGAAAAGTTAGAAAAGTGACAACTGGTGCGTACATAAATGCTCTGCCGTGGAGAGATGTCCGAAATGTTGGAGACTGAAGACAAGTCTAAAAAAAACACCTGTTTGTATACAACGGTTTGTGTGAACTCGGAGCAAACCTCCGACAGAGAGACGTCATAGACCCAGACTTCATATTCAACTTCCTCTCTCTCTCTTTCCTCCCCCCCTCTATTCTTGATTGATTACATTTGGCGTTTTTTATTTTTTTTAACCGTGACGGAACGGCACTTTGTGAGAGGAATTTCAGATCAATTTCATTGCAGAGTCGAGTAGCTGCAGCGAGCAAAACCAGCAATGAAGGAGTAGTGTCGGACTGCAGTTAATGTCGTTTTAGAAAAACGTGGTAGTGCTTATTTTCAACCCGGAGAGTTACGGGGACGAGAAGAGAGAATTTTGTACAATTTTGGCAACAAATTTGGCAGATTCGACTTCTCTCCCCATCAGCAGATTGGCTGTTGAATCCCGGCATCGGGCCGACGCCCAACCTGCAGAGCGAGGGACCGCTGACCTCCGTCAAGTGCTTCTTCACTAGATATGCTTAACATTTTTAACCATGATGCACAGCGACTGCAACGCCGGTTTATGAAGGCCTACGCGTCATGTAAAAAAAAAAAAAAAAAGAGGAAAAACAAACTAAGTTCAATTGCAAAGAGATCCCCATCCCCCGAATCAGTTTTTTTAAACTTTCTTTTTCATGAACGGCAGTGTCGCGGTCCGACTGCCAGCTGGTAGAAACCCCACAACTATAAAGAAAACGAAACCGACGTGTGGAGGTACAGCAGAACATGCGCTTAGCGACAGTTTTGTCCACCTTCCTGCGACTCTTTGCTCGTCAGTGAGTAGCCACGCCCCCAGCTGGTGGACACGGGTTTGCTGCATGTGATTTTAAAAAAGAAAAAGAGAGAGAGAGAGAGCGAGAGAGAGCTCTCATCCGCTGAGACATCAGGGTCCTGGCAGGGGTCGCAGTCCAGCTGGTGTCTCTGTCCAAAATCAGCAGGCGGAGGACTGCGGGAGCGGCATGGCGCGTTCGTTTTTGCGCCCGCCGTTCATGTGGGCGTACGGCGGCAGTTCGTCCAGTGACGGCAGCGCCGCCCCCGCCGTGGGGCCCGCGGCCGGCGCGAGGCCCGCCCCCGCCAGCCCGTTGGCCGCCTGCTGGCCGGCGGGCTGCTTGTCCGTGGCGGCGCTCGACGTGCAGGGAGACGAAGGCGAGCTGGGCGCTAACGACGGGGCGGGCGGAGCCTCTGAGCTTGGGGGGGGCGGGGTCTGTTGGGGGTTGACTGGGGTCTGCTGCGTCTGCTGCGTGGCGGACGCGGCGACGGCGTCCAGAGGAACGTTGTCCGCGCCGTCCGTCTTGTCCACGTGGTGCTGAGCGGCGTCCGCCGGCTTGTTGTCGGCGCTGTAGAAGAAACTCGCCTCTTGGAACGACGGGTCCAGCTCGTCCTTCAGGCTGCTGATGATCTCCACGAAGGCCGGACGCATCTTGGGATTGTACTGCCAACACATTCTCATCAGCTCGAACCTACACACACACACACACACACACACACACACACACAGGCCGTGACGATTATTAAAATATTAAAAGCGGTAACGTGAAGCGTCACGACGAGAAAAAGAAAACATCGTTTGAGCAAACGTACAATACTCGCATCCAAAACGAAGGCACAGAAAATAAACAATCTGAGATCCCAATGTGATCAGAATCCTGTTGCAGTGATTCACCGTCCAATAATAATGTGTACAGAGGAAAATAGAGCTGAAAAAAAGTCCCTACACACACGCGGAAGATGAGGAGAATATGATATTGGGACATCACTTCAAGATTTGTTTGTCATGTTTTATATTTTTAAATCCAGCCCTTATTGTAATTTAAATTAGAGAAGAACGTGTACATTATGTATAATTCCTCCAGGTAAATTTGAAAGCTGACGATGAATATTGAGATATTAATCAATTGAACTTTTTTAGAAAGCCATTATAGGCTGCTAACGGGGTAGCTAAAGCGAGCAGCCGGTTAGCTTAGCTTAGCACAAAGACAAAAAAAGTTAGCCCAGGCAAGCGTTTTGACGTTTCAGTATTTGTATCGATTAACCAAACAAGACAATGGCATGTTATTGAGTGATCTTCAGCGTCATGTTTGCATGAATCTGTGGGAATAGAGGGTTGAAACAGCAGGGTGGAGGGACAGATTGCGCGTCGTCTTACAGCAAGTCGGGACAGCTCTGCGGTTTCTCCAGCAGCCCTCCCTCCATGACGAAGCGGAGCACCTGCTCGTTGGACAGACCCTGGTAGGGCTGCTCCGACAGGGTGGCGATCTCCCACAGTACCACCCCGAAGGACCTGCGCGGAGAGGAGGGGAGGGGAGGGTTTACAACCGATGCCTGTTCCATCATCGCCATCGTACTTCGGTAGGAGTGAAACACAGAAAATGAAGCCGCCACCGCGAGTTGTTTGTTTTGCCCGCCTGCTCACCAGACGTCCGAGGTGGTGGTGAAGACCCCGTCCTTCAGAGACTCGGGCGACATCCAGCGGACGGGGAGCAATCCCTTGCCACCTTTGCGGTAGTAATCCGTCTCGTAGATGTCTCTGGTCATGCCAAAGTCTGCGAGTACACACACACAAAACAGGAAGTGAAGCTTTGAAGATGTCTACGTAAAATACATTTGCTCCAGTAAACTGTTGCAGCTGGTTCTGGTACTTGTATCATGCGTGTCTGTATTCCACAGGGGGGCGCTCTTTACTGAGGTTACAGGCCTTGACATTTTACTACAGTGACCGCAATCCCCTCAGCGATCCCTCTGTACCGCTGTTGCAGACTTTGAAAATTCCTTGGCAGTCATTGCAACCACGATGGTCACGACGACGGCCAGGACCTTTTCACACAGAGTTTGGATCCTATTCTCTGATAGGAAACAAATCTGGAAACGAGATGTTTACTTGCGTCACATTTCCACTGGAGAAGTTCTGGCTCGGCGGATGAAAACACGTCGACAGCGCGACACCGCTGCCCCCTAGAGGGTTTCCTTTACCGGCACATTAAAGCCACGCTGGTGAATTTGGCCGTCTGGCAGCTCGATAGTTTGGACGTTTACGCTTCATGACATTCCCAGACATTGACCTCCGACCTCCTCGCAGGTCCTTTACCTCCTATCTTAACGGTGAAGTCCTCGGCCACCATGCAGTTCCTGGCTGCCAGGTCTCTGTGGACGAACTTGTTGGCGTTGAGGTAAGCCATGCCGTCAGCGATCTGCCCGGCCATCTGAAGCATCTTCTTCAGGGGAGGCAGAGACAGGCTGGACCACTGTTGCTGCAAACAGACAGACAGACAGACGGGGAGGGAGTCAGTTCTCACAGGAAGGACAAGGTCCTGCAGCTGAGCCACAGCTTATCAGTTCCCTGAGAACGTGCACAGCGCACATTTCACATGAAGAATAAATGTCATATTGTTTGCATGTTTTAATCACATGACCAGCTCACAGCTAAAATGTGATGAAATACTTCATTTTTAGGTTATAATGTTTTTGAGGGATCCCGTGTTGTTTTGGCAGGTGTCATATTTTGGGATTAAAGCCATTATTGAGAACACGAGCAGAACCTCATGTGGTCAGTACAACCTGATTTTAAGGTTTTCAATAAAGATCTTAAATTATGGTTAAGAGAAAATGTTGTTCACACATTCAACACATCACACTTTCACGTTGTGTATGTATCTGTGGATGGATTCTCTTTTTTATTCTGTTTTATCAAATTTATTTTATTTTATTTATTTTTTAAAAAGCCTCCTGTGGACAAGTGTTGGAAATTAGCATTCGCTTTATACACTCAACACAGTGCATCTGCTTTTTCTTTAGTGCGTAGATGTGTGCTAGGAATCATAATGTCCACATGAAATAAATAAAGTCTAAGTCCAAATCTCAATTGTATGGAAACCCATTTCCACCACACAAAACAACAAAAATCATAATTATGAGATAATAAAGTCATTATTATGAGATAAAAAGTCATTTATCTCATATTTTTATTTCTTTGTGGCTTCAATGGGCTTCAATGGGACACATTGTTTTTAAGACTGGAAATTGAGATTCGAGTCACCTTTCAAGAACTGAAAAGTCCAAATCATCAGGAATCCAAATCAAACCAACTCAGGCTACGTAGACGCGACTACATTTGCTCATTTTTAAAAACACATTCATTCTGCTACGTCTACTCCAGAAACGGCGCATCTTAGATCCACGTTTGCTTCTTTATTTGGGTTTCATCAGCCCCGACGTGTCCTTCTCTGATTCGTCACACAATCCCTTTATGGGAGAAAACATCCGGCCCGACAACCGGGGGCTAATTTCAACACGGATAACGAATTACAAGCGTTGCCGACCTTGTCGTCTCTGCCGGCAGCTGCATTTTATAAGGCCACTACTGCCGGCAAGCGCAGCAGGCGAGCTATTATTTTGAGCGTTTCGTGACGTTATTAACTCCGCGTGGAGCGCCTGTTTTTGTAACGTGATACATGGGGTTGTTCAGGAGTGGTTGTGTGGGGCGGAGATTATTTGTGAAGCGCCGCTACAGCGCTCGTCTGGACAGAGATTGTTTTAAAAATTTAAAAAAGTCGATGAAGGTTAGAAGTCAGTCAGTACCTCTTTAGGTCGGAGGGAGCGCAGGTAACTCTTCAGGTCCCCTCGCGTCATCAGCTCCATGATGACCAAGGTGGGTTGGCCCTGAGAAACCACTCCCAGGAGACGAACCTGCACCAACACACAGCGTCACGTCACGAGGACTGAACGACATCGTCGCCGTCGTCATCCTGCAGTGCGTACGTACCACGTGGTGACAGTTGAACTCCTTCATGACGGAGGCTTCGTTGAGAAACTCTATCCTCTCCCTCATGCTGGCCGACTCGTTGACGGTCTTGATGGCGACGTGAGTCTCCGGTTCGTCCTTGACCACGCCCTTCGCCAGGCCCTCGTACACCATGCCGAAGGACCCCTGGCCGAGCTCGCGGCTCAGGGCGATCTTCTCCCGCGCCACCTCCCACTCGTCTGGTACGTACACTGCACGGAGAGGAGAGAGAGAGAGAGAAAACACGCGTTGATCAAATGAAGCAGCGGAAAAACAACTTCCGCTGCATTCCTCGCGTTCACGCCACACTCACTTTCCGCGGCGCTGAAGTACTCGGGGTTGACCGAGGCGTACAGGACTCCATTACCAAGCCGGTCACTGCTCCTGACCGGGAAAGAAAACAGACACGTTTACGGACGCACGGACACACTTTCCTGTGCTTTTGTAGCGCCCTGAAATACATTATCAAATGTTGTTGTTCCAATTGGGCAGACAGTATTGCGTTGGCGCTTTATAACAAAGAAAAAAAAAAAGAGTGCTGTCTCTTTAAGAGAGAAGGGAAGAAGACGGGCGGATGAAAAAGTAGATCGTTGTTACACGAAAACTTTGGTGGATAAATGTTGCAAAACCAAAGCAGGATGTGTGTCTGGACAATCCATATAAAGGGTGCAACACTTTCTCCCACGTGTGCACGTCTGCGTTGGGTGTAAACGTGAATTTCAGAGTGCTAGTTTCCAACGAATATCGGCAAAACATTTCTGAAAATTCCACTTGGGTTGGAACATAACAAAACATTGATTTACGCTTTAGAAATAGAAAAAAGAAAGAAAAATAAACAAATAAAATGTTTGAGCGTGGCGGTTCTTCCTTGTAGCGCAATATATGCCTCCCAGCATTTGAACCACGTTGATGCATTTATTCATCATCTTATCTAAACACGAACACTTCCTAATGGAGGGTACCAATCACAGCGCACATTCTCGCTATATTTTCCACTCGTGTGATTGAATGTGGATCCCAGTGTGACCACATCAACCGTTAGCAACTGGTTGAAACATTGAAAAAGAAGAAAAATGGTTTGCTTGTTTTTTCACGTTGTGATCAGAAATTCTGTTTTGAAACAATCGCTGTGCTTACGACGACAGTAGACAAAAACACACACCTTTTCCTGCTGAGGACCACCAGGATTGGGACCAACAGACAGATGAGGAGGATGATGACGATAGGAACGAAGATAACGGCGTAGAACACGTTTTCGTATCCTGTTGGGTCAAACACTTTGATTACTTCCAGGGTTGCAGTCCTCTGTCTTCATGTCTGAGCTGCTTTCTTTTAAACGGACACGAATAAAGCGACGCAGTGACAATGTCTGTGTGTGTGTGTGTGTGTGTGTGTGTGTGTGTGTGTGTGTCTTACGTTCAGCCACGTAGAGATCCACAGCGTGTGTCCACGAGCCGTTGCCAGCCAGCGACGTGGCTCTCACTCTGACCGAGTAGTTTCCTGGACCGAGGTTGGACAGCCGGACGCCGCGCTGGGCCTGATACATCTGACCAGAGACGCATTCGTGCTTCTCGGTCTGACACACACACACAGACAGACACACAAAAATAATGCTTACTGTGTTCTGACTGTTACAAATGCAAAAATAAAAAAGGGAATGTTTTTTGTTTTTTTTAATCTTTACTGTGTAAATAATAGGGTTCGCTACATCTGGTCAGAACCAATTGTTGCCAAATAACAAATTGCGGTTAGTTTCGTTTTTTTCTGGTTGCGTTCGTGACGTCACTCTTGTTTACTGGGTTCAGCTGTTCTGTGTGAAATGTCTTTTTCTTCTCACTTTATAACCAAAGATGTGTATTTAGCACACACTTATATGGTATTATTTTGTGTTTCCTGCACTAGTAATGTTGCAACCATTAATGAGTACAACGCTTGTGCTCAGTAACTCAAGTTTATTAAAGGTTTAATCTAAATTCTTACGACCTCCAAACGATGAGGTAACAGTTTACTCCATAAAGCAAAGCAAGAAATGCTATGCATAAAGATAAAGATATTGATTTTCCTCCAACTAGTTGACTATTTCCCTCTGACGGGAGGAGAGTGCTAATAAATAAACTCTCAAAAATTAAATAAACATCAGACTTTTTGACGTTACCTCAGCAGCCAGTTTAAACTTGATCTCATACATGAGGATGAGTCCGTTGGGGTGAGGAGGCTCCAGCCAGCGCAGAGACACCCAGTCCTCGTGGCCCTCCCAGCTCACTGGGCCGGGTATGTCGTCGGCCTTTTCTGGAGAGCCGCAGGAGAGGACAGGTTACCGTTTCTTCAGTGGCTAGGCAATCCTAACATTCTCCTGACATTCGCCAACATCGTTCCCCCTCTAACCTGCAGGCTTGGTCCTGGAGAAGACGAACTCCGCGGCGCTGCAGCTCTGCACCTGCCGGTTGCAGGCGTGGATGTCGATGCGGTACACCGTGAACGGCTGCAGGCCGGAGATCTGCAGCTCGCGCTCCGTCACCGCTTGCTCCACGAAATCGAACTGCCTGTCGGCCGGCTCCAAGTCCGCCGCGGCGCTGCTGTTGCCCGCGGCGTGGGGAGGCGGCGCGGTGCTGCTGTTGGCGTGCAGCCGGTTGCGGCGGGGTTGAGTGGAGTTGGCTATGCCGAAGAGATCTCGGCGGCGGCGATCCGGCGGCCTGGAGGAGAGAGGAAGAGCACGAGAGATCTGAGACTAACATCTAGAAATCTGATGAAGGACAGCTAAAAGAAAAATGGCTACGGTCAAATAAAAATACAACAAAGAGAGTTTTAGTTCTCCATAAGTGCCAGGTTGTGTTTCATCTTGTGCCATTTTATCTTTAACTGCAGTTCTCTTTTGAGGGGAAACGAGCAACGCTTTCCTCTTTCTAACCGTTTCAGACAGACCCACCACATGTGGGAACGGTATGTAACGGTCCAGTTTACAAGGTGAAATGCATGTTGGTTCACACAATGTCCGGGTCTGAGGTCAGCTGGAAATAAAAACGCAGGTAATGTGACACCTTCCCACCTGTTGTCTATCTTCAAAATGCATGCATCCCTTTTTTCTTCGTCTGTGTGTACTGAGAACTAATTAACATCAACTGGACCGAGAGAGATAATGAGATACAGATGTCTGAAGTGAAAGACAGAAGAATCAGACGCAAGCCAAAACACAATTTAAAAAAAGAGTTTAAAAAGAGAGATTTTCAACATGTTAATCAATCTGTTTATTGGGTTTTAACAGTTCATTGGCCAACAACTAAAGACCTGAAAGACGATGACAATGAGCCGCTCACCTCGGTGTGAAAATGGAGTTGTGCAGGAAGTTCTCAAAGACCTTCCTGTAGGAGGCGTCGGCAGCTTCGGCCTTCAGGTCGTCGGCCGATTTGGGGCAGGGGCAGCAGGGGCCTTTGTTCGGCCCGTCGGGATCTGGCTTCGTGGGCTTGGTGTCCTCCTCCTGGTCTCCCACGCCTATGGCGGCGATCCTGATGGGGATCTTCAGCTCTGGGAGGAAGAGGATGAGGCAGAGAAAGAAGAAGAAGAAGAGGAAGATGAAGGCGTGTTTTCGTGATTAGGCGTTCTCTCCTCCATCTACTTAGCGAAGAAGGAAGTTGAGAGTTTGTGCGTTTCGTACCCTTGGAGCAGTAGTTGTGCTGATACAGCTCTCGGTCTTCGGCTTGCTGCTGCCACCTCACCAGGTAGTAGGTCTGGTTCCCGTTTGGCGAGATGGGCGGCGACCAGCGCACCACCAGCTGCGTGGTGGAGTTTGAGTACGCTCGCACGTCCTGAGGCATGGAGGGCGCTGAAAGAGACACGTGACACACTGAATCACTCCTGCGCCCGTTTTCTTTTCTCCCCCCCCCCGCTTCTCATAACACATTGCGGCACTTGCTACGCCTTCGCGGTGCAGCTGGATTTATTTAAAGCAATCTGTCGTTTCATATAATCATATTTTGTAAATCAGATTTCCCCCCCCCCCCCCCACTCCTCTCCTCTCCCACCACCCTCCATCTCTTTGAGTTGCAGCTGTGTTTACAAAAACAGCCTTCCTCTCTATTCTCCTCACACACTACGTCTGGATCACATACAGAAATGTGAAACGCGCCGCAGTCACGGACCAGTCGCTCATGTGAGAAACGAGCAGCAATGTGGACGGGAACATTTAGCCGATGACCCGAGGGTTCGTCACTGTCGCCGGGTAAGATGACACTCTCCCCCTTTGATTGCTGGCAATTATAAGCTTTGTTAAATATCAGTCTCGCTCTTTTAGCGCCTCCCCGCTATTTGCAATCACTTGTAGCGTCTACTGCGACGATGCAGCCCCGCGGCCTGCTCGTTAACCTTGACCTTCGGCGTTTCATTTACCTGAAGGGCTGGTGCGGATGTACACCACCTTGCTCTTGGCGCTCGGCAAATGTTTGTCCTCCACCATGAGCGTGATGGCCTTGACGAACACGGCGTACTGCGTCCAGGGCTTCAGGTTGGACAGCAGGACTCCGGGGTCAGAGTCCTTGTCCTCCCTCAGCTCCACGTCCACCATGTTCCAGCTGTTGGAGCCGCAGCCGTCCTGCCCCTCGAACTCGGTGATGTTCTGGAAGGGCCTGCAGGGAACGCGGTTCAATTCAATCGATCATTACCTTTTTTACATTTATGAAATTTTTTTTTTTTATTTATTCTGTTTACATATGTGTTTACATATCAGCGATGTAAACAAACAGTCCACGGCATTGGAAATCACCGAGAGCGTTTTCCATTTATTTATAATTGCAGCTATATTGAATTCAGACTACAATATAGATTCCATTGTTTTAGAAATGCATTTTTTTAACATTATAATGCAATGTATCGTAAAATAGAATAAAACGCTTGTTAGTATGTTTTTTTAATACAATTTTTTGCTAATATCAGTTACCAACCCAAAACAAAAAGGCATTTTTTTGTCATCCCTACTTCCGTGATTGTGTTATTTCCATAGAAGTGCAGTACGAGTGAAATACTTGGCCACGGGAGAAGAAAATGTCCCGAAGGATTGGGGTTCAGACGGTTAATGGCACCCAATAAGCTCAACTCCTAATATTCACATAAAAATCCACATTAATGGAGAGTTGTGTTTTTTTATAGATTTTCTGCAAATTTGTTTGAGATTTGCACTTATTCTGATGGAAACTTGCATATCAATTAGTCAAGTTTATTTGCTGTTCAGAGTATTTTTAAGTTAATTAACCTGATGGTGAGGATCTGATTGGCAGGAGAAATCCAGTTCCAGCTTCTCTCATTGCTCCAATCAGTAGAAAGAAAAACAGAGTTCACAAATAAACTTACGCCTCCTTGTAGTAGACGATAAAGCTGATGAGGTCTCTGTAGTCTGGGGGCCGGTAGCGCTGCCAGGTCAGTTTGATCCTTGTGCTGCTGGTGCTGTTGGACTTGAACGTCAGGATCGTGCTTTCACCTTAAGGAGACGGGAGTGAGGGAGGGAACTTTAATATGTTTCTTTTCATGTGTGCATCCATCAGTCTGGGCGACAGATAGCAGATAGTGGTGCAGAGCAGCATCAGGCTCAGGGAGGGTGTAAGTCCTGCACATGCAGCGGGCGTCGCAATTCAACCTCTAGCGTTTTTTTGTGTGTTTTTTTTCCAGTGACACTCACAGCTGGCTCGGTCGCCGTTGTTCCGGAAATCGCTCTCATCGAATCGGCCCCGGATTCCCGTCTTGTCCCACATCTTGCGGATCTCGGACATGCAGAGCTTCGGGTTGGCCCTGAAGAACAGCTTTCCCGCCTTGATGGTGAGGTTGTGCTGCTTCCAGTCCCAAAGATACTGGAGCTGCTGGTTGTCCACGGCCACGAAGGCGTACATGCTGGAGGGGGGCGGAGGGGAAGAGTAGATGAACGGACGATGGCAGATCGAAGCGCTTCTCAAGTGTGCATTCGTTCTGTCATGTTTCTGTGCCGGTTAATTGTGATTCGTGTCAAGCTGAAAGCCAACTTTCTATGCTAGTTGTCCAAAAGGTATCAGCAGAGTGCTTCTCAGTAGAGCTCCATATGTTCAGCTGCTGGTTTAATAGCCCAGTTAGACAGTAGGGGGACAAGAAAAAACGATCCCGAGGAATGAGATTAACCAGGGACCGCTTCTTTTTTTTTTATGCTCGAAGAGGAGAGACGGTGCAGTTTGTTGGGTAGCACTCAGACATTCAGGAATGACTGCAATGTGGGCCTTGGGACAGGGAGATTCCTGTGAAGTCAAGGATAAACAGACGGAGGAGGGAGTGAAGGACTCTGCGTGACCCTGAGAGAACCTTTTCCACGACTTGTTTTGAAGCCGTGCAGCATTCAAGGTCTTGCAGAAGAAAAAAATTGGGACACCTGCTGTTAGCTTTTAGTCACTATATTAACATTCCCAGTGAAAAGAAGGAAGAAAAAAAAGAGAAACTATTTCAGTGATACTTTCACTGCTACCAACACAAAACAAGTAAGCCTGCCCAGTCTGCACCCTCACAGTCAAAACATCCTCTTCCTCGTCTCTCCAGCCTTTAAGCGATGACCTCGGCTAACCACAGGAAAAAAATAAATACATTCCCATTCAAATTAACATAGCATGATGTGTTAGCCAACTTGCTAATTCAGGCTGCTGGGTGCAACGGTCCGTCGCCTCACTCCCAGTCGTGGATAATCCTCAGTTGCACCTCTGTGTATATATTTTTTAAATACATTTGTCTACTGAATATGGAGCCAAGTACTATTCACCATAACACGTTCGTATTTAGGTGATTAACTGTACAGTAAAATATATTTACAGAAGAGTAGAACTCAACTGAACTCAACGGATGTCTGAAACTTGGTTGTTTTTGTGTGTGTTTGTGTGTGTGTGTGTGTGTTCGCGGTTAAATTGTGTGTGTGTTTGTCCCTACTCATCCAGAAGGTTGTCTCCGTCGATGTGTCGGAGGTTGCGGAGGAAGGCCAGCGAGCTCAGAGTTTGGGAGTGTCGGATCCGGACGTTCCCGGTCACCCTCTGGATCAGACCTGTGAAGCTCTCCAGCTCTGCCACCATGTTGTCTAAACACACACAAAGACGCACACAGACTACTGTTAGTTCTCATTTATTTTTCCCTCACCCGTTTCATTGGTCCATTTCTACATTCATGCTTCTGAACATCTGGAGTTGTAAATCTTGCATTTATACTTTGCACTATAATATCATCTATCTTTAACTTGTAGGCCGCTCAAAGTTTGACATCTTTGTTTTACTAGAAATTCCATCTCAGCTAAATATGTAAATTTTCCTTTTTCTATCTCGATCTCTTTAGGCGACATCTGGATAATGAAACGCCTCCTGGAACTGTTTTAAAAGCCCTGCTCTAGACTAACCTTGTCATCACTTCTGCTTTGTGGACCCATTTATGTTATCAGCGAAACACAAAACCGCTTCGGTCAGTCGTGTTTTGAAAACAAAAATCCAGCGGCCTCATCTGTCAATATGTCAACACGCTCTGCTGAAGAGCTGCAGAGTGACGGGCAGTGGAGGACGCGTGGAAACGGTTATTAGCGTCAACCGTCATGCTGCTGCTGCTGCATGCTGCTGCTGCATGCTGCTGCTGCATGCTGCTGCTGCATGCTGCTGCTGCATGCTGCTGCTGCATGCTGCTGCTGCATGCTGCTGCTGCATGCTGCTGCTGCATGCTGCTGCTGCATGCTGCTGCTGCATGCTGCTGCTGCATGCGCGTGCAGTACTTACGGCCTCGGCGGATGTTGATGTGCAGGTTGCCTTTGATAACGGTGCAGCCTTTGAGAGACTGAGCGGCATCCACGGAGTCGATGATCTTCTCATCGCACACTTTATCGCACAGACCATCGCAGGCTTTACAGAACATACTGGAGAGACAAGAGAGGGAACAGGGGACAGGTGACGGTGTCGTTTTACTGACGTACATTCATTCTCTAAAGTCTTGTATGTCTTCCCTGACCTTTATTTTTTTATGTCTTTTTCCCCACTCCCAGATTTTTACGGTGATGTTTGACGGCAACAGCCAAATTGTGTCTAGGAGAGAGTTTTACCTAGAAAACCTTTATTATTTCACCAAACAACTTCAGGTTTATAAAGTGGACATGGATGGATGGTTGCTTCTACTATCACCACGCTATATTGTACCTGTTTTTCAGTCATTTTAGAATGGAAACTAATAGCAGGCTGTCGAGTTGGTGCCGATGTCAGGCCAACAATTGCGAGAACCTCCACCTAATGTCTCCATTTCAGCCATCAGGGAGAGGGTGGAGGGTGGGGGTTGCGGCTCACCTGTTGGGTGCGGTCTGCATGTACCCGTGCGGGCACTCCGACATGCACTCTCCGCCGTGGATGACGAAGCTGTTGAAGTCGGGCAGGTGGACTTTGGAGCAGAGCTCTTTGCTGACGCAGCGCCAGCCCTCGAACTTGTAGGTGTCGCGAGGGCAGTCGGCCACGCAGCGCCCCTGGTGGTAGTAATGAGCGCAGGCCGCGCACGCCGTGTCGCTCCCGGGGGCCGTGCAGCTGCCCAGACACTGAGGGTGGCAGCACTCGCCGTCCGCCGTGCACGCTTGACGCGCGCATTTCTCCGGGCACTCTGTCGGGGGGAAAAAAGGGAGACAGAGTAAGTATTACGCCTACGCGGGTGAGTGGAAATGTCGACACACTACTTTATAGTACTCGCAACAGATATGGTTCAGTCCAATTCGGATATTTGTATTCACACATTGCAAGCTCCGCCGTGCTAATTTAGCAAAGCAGGATACATCCGGATACAGTTCTAGGGTGATACAGAAGTATAATGGCGGTGTTCTCGGGAGACCGGCGGGTTGCCACAAAGACATTTGAACTGGATCAGTATTTAAAGGAAGTCGGCCATGGCCGGATGTTGCACATCAGCTCAATGGATCACTAATAACACTTGCCAGAACCTCGCTTCTTTCGCAACTCTCATCCCAAATCCAGCAAACAAAAAAACACAATCGCCTACACCATCCCCCACAGCAAAGGGATATTTACCTACTTTAGAAAGTCAGCATGTGACAAACAAACCAGTCAGCCTCAATTTGCCCTCTGGCTATACTGGCTACGGTTCATAAAGACATTATCTGCATTATCTTCAGTGGAGCGACTCACAACACGGATGTAAATGTGTCATCGATCTGAACCCAGCTCACTGCGTGCTTCACGTTCAAACCACCACTTTTGTATGCAAGTTTCTTATATCTCAAAGAAAAAGAAAACAGATGTAAACACAGCGAACAGACCCCACAGTCCTGTGACAGGTTGCTCATTAGAGGACACTGTTGTGAGCTGGGCGGGCTGGTGTGGAGCCCAGTAGCGTGCAATCCCAGATCCGCAGTGACACAAAAGCCCCTCCGGTCCGGGTTTTCCACCGAGCTCTGCTACAAATAACTCCTCCAGTTGCTGTGGCGTGTCCCTCTAAATAAGAGGATATTGTAAAAACTGATGACGGGAAAAACTGATTGAGACACTTCAGAAAATAGGAGAAAAAAAAACTAAACGCTGGACCGGCGAAGCGAAGTACGGGAGACTTTTTAACACGGCTTTTCTGACAGCGGCTCACCGGCTCCACATGACACAGAAAAGCTCGAGGCCCCTTCGCAGCACCTCGACTGTGAGCGACAGGGACAAACGGGAATCGCTGTGGAAACACTTTGAATTTGAAAAGATTTGTGTGTGTGTGTGTCCTGTAAGGCATGAAGAAAAAGGAGAGGCCACAGCAACAACTAAATGACCCCCCCTTCCCGCCCCCCGCTAAAAAAAAACTGTAATTCTGATTATGTCATCGACTTAGGTTAGCCAAGGCTGTGTTTAAACAAAGGGATAAAAGTTGTTTATAGGACCCTGAGTGATAGAAACGGCGAAGCACGTTGCAACACGTCGCCTCCGTCAAACGAATTGACGCTCCAGCCGGAGGAGTTGCGTTCTGTTGCTCGTTGTGTTTATGTTCCAGCAACGCATCCATTACTTCAGGATGAATGTGTGCGAGTCAGAAGATCTGCAACTTGCTTCACCACCGTGTGCTCAAAATGGGTAAAGTGATGCTGAGAGAGCTGCTCAGGCTCTGTGGGAGTGGAGGGGGGGGCACGAGCCTCCAAAAGACAGATGTCAAATTGGAAGAGGAAGTCGTTCCCGGGGGCCTGAAACACAACGGAGAGGGTCCAACAATCTGCTTGATCTTTTCCCTCAACAACTTGGAGCTTAGTGCTGAAAGGAAGTGTGTTTATTGGGAAAATGCCCGCCATAAAAAGCACAGTTGAACTTCAGTCAGTCCAATCGGTCACCTTTGGACACCAAAGGGGTTAATGCATTTTAATGCATTCACGCTAAACCCTGCCTGCGGAAAAACTGTGAAATACGTTGAGATATTATCTTGTAAGAGCAGTCACTATTCCTGTTTCGACATGAGGTTTCTCACACGCTGGGAAAAACTGTTTCATCGAACAATCAATTGTGGAAAAATAGTCGCTGAAGATTTCTTATGCCGACCGACTCGTGGCAGCTCCAATAATAAAAAAAATGATTATGTTTATTTGGGTGGCATTTTAGGACACATTTATGAGCTGTGAAATTACAACGTATCTACATTTAAAACTAAATGTGTCGAAATAAAAAAAAAAAATTCTTTAGCTATATATTACAATGGTTCATTATCATCACACTGAATTACTGTGCAGCCTCTCTAGTCTACACCGCTCCGACAAAATATCTGATACTGCCAAACAACCAAATACAGATTGACTTGATACGTCAAACCCATACAGGCACACCTGCTCAGGAAACACCTTCCTGCGATGCCAACCGCGAGCTAAACCCTGAACACTGCTCTGGCAGAATTCAGGGTGTCGGGGAAATCTACCGCCTCTTTTCCGATACGGCCAACATTTTAACGCCGGGCGGTGCCCACGAGGTGACCTTCCAGTCCCCCTCCTGACTTAAAGCTCTCAGACCGTGTGGTCCCAACAAACCATCCAGCGGGGCTGTTTGCGCGCAGCAGGAGGGAACCAGCGCTGCCATTTCTCTCTGGCACACAATGTTCTTTCCCCGCTCGGAGCCCCCCCGACTCTGCCCTCTGACCTCTGAGACGGAGAGGAGGGGGTGGGGTTGTTTGAAAGGTGTAATTTCGTGGCGTGGTAATGTACAGCCTCGGGCTGGCAGACGGAGAACGCTGAGGGGAGGGGAAGTAGGATAATCTGCGACGGAAGTTTTGGCTCAGACCGAAGCTGTTAAATCTGCAGCTTCCCGAACACAACCCACCGGCTGACCGGCGTGAACACACAAGTGTGCATCAGCGTTCCACTGGACATCTGCAGCGTAATGAATCCCAGCTTCCAGCTTTCAGCCCCCGCCCCCCACCTCTTTACTGCACTTTCAGACAACACACATGTATATTGTCTTACGTTTTGGAGGATAATCGTGCTCGGTTTTGGGTCCTGTAAGAACTCGCGTTGGCATGGAGTCTGTTAGTTAGTTTGTAGCCGTGTAGCGAGGAAGAAAGTGAAGAAATGTGAACTGGGCGCCTTCCAATCAACTGGTTTCGGAGCGATTGAACTCTGCTACACTACAGTCAGATGTTGCCACCGAAGATGGCTACACATGGGAGTCATTTTGGCGGTAAAGCGGCGAGGAAGCAGAGGCCGAGACCAGACAGAACTGAGTGGCCCGGGCCAGCCGATCGTCTCCGACAGAAATGGGGAAAAGGTCTTAGACGCAGAAGAGCATTCACACGGGATATCCGAGAAGACGGAAACAGCAAATGAGACGCGTTAGTTTCATGTTCACCACGTGACAATTTATTCGTGAAAAATCCATTTTTTCTTTTTCATTTTTCCACAAAAAAAGGCAAAGAAAACACATCAAGCTAGCTTCTTTTAAGTATCATAAAATGGTCCCGCGTCCATACAGCTTTGAGTAATTAAACAATCTACATGGGGTGTGTCTCCCGGTGTCCTCAGGTATTCCATTGAAAGGGAGGGTTGTGGAAAGTTACAGGAGGTAAAACCCTTTTTCATTTCGTGGGTCAGGAAGCCCATATAAAGACTTTGAGGGAAAGTTAAACATCACCAGCTAAACGGCGGCGAAATGTTGCTTCTAACCTCATTTTTCAGAGCAGCCATACTAAGATGAGACTTCATAATTCTGAATATCTTACTTCGCTGGCTGGCTAAACAATGAAAAGTTGCAGGTGGACTTTTCTTTCCCTCCGTCTCTCTCTCTCCCTCTCAGCTGATCAACAAAGAATTAAAAGCCTTTTCTGTTAACTGTTAATCCTTTTTTTTTTCCCCAGCCCTCGTCCTCGGGGCGTTACAGGAACGGCGCGTCACACGCAGACAGACACACAGTTGCGCGCTGCAGGCTTTAGCAGTGTGTACTACTCAGCAGCGCGGGCACAACAATACCAGGCAGAGGCAGATGTCTAGACTGATGACAGCAGAGTTGATTCAAAAACACCGATAGAGATCTATTGGCTTCAATTCCGACAGCGCAGATGGGGAAATTCAACGGTTACTGCAATTTAGAAGTGTAAAATTTAAATTCAACCGACGTTTTGGCATTTTGAATAACCTCAGTCGTTGCCATGTCAAAGACCGTTCTGCTCGTCTCAATGAAACAATAGTTATTCATATGGGAGCCACGTTTCCTCCTACATGGTATGACTAGATTTATTTTTTGTTAAATATATCAAAATACTGATGAAACAGGATATTACTAGGATCAAAAACCATCAAGATGGAGTTTAAACGTGTGGTTTTGAGCTCTATGAATTATTTAATTTGATCAGGATGTTAGATGGAAATGTCTGTCGTCGATAACGGGATCATAAAGTTTTTTTTTTTCCTCCATTAATTGTGTTGCCCTGGTGACAAAGATTGCCAGGAACCGGCCCTCTGGGGCTCCCTGGACTTCCTGTCGGATTTGGTTTTGTAATTACTCTCGCCGATACGACGAGTCGGTACCGTCACGTCTAAAGAGACTAACATGTTCTCAACATAATTAATAATTAAACACTGGTCATGTACTTTGCACAATTGTAGAAAATTATATTCAGCAGCACTTTTTTTGCCTTACGTTAATATCAAAAACTCTCTTTTTAAGATTAGTTTGAAATCCAATTTTTTTTTATTTCTCAATATTTTAGAAAATTGAGAAAAGAGGGTCTATAATTATCCATGTAGTGCACACCATTTTTAAATATTGGCATTACCTTTTTAAAAAGACTGATTACACATATAGGTCAGAGGTCCTACAATACAATCAATTACTTCTTTATTGATTACCATATCCATAAAATATATTTTAGATCTTTTGTTTTTGAAGTTTTTTTTTACAATTTAAATTATATGAATTTAATTTACCGCACAAAGGAACATGGAATTTAAATTATCCTTAATACGGGTATTAAACAAATCTTTTTTCTTATCAGTCACAACAATTTTTTTGTCTTTTTTTGTCTTTTTAAAATCGTCCACAGAGCCGTTAAAAAAAAATAACATGTCCAGGCCGTAATGCGCCGGGCGGCTGTGCATCCACAGCAGTACTCTGAACACATTGAGCAATAACCGCTCACCGCTACCAAATAAAAACACCTGCAAAACATTAACGTGCAACTACTGATCGCAGTGATCAAAAGCATATTGATCGGCACCGGTCCGTTCACCAGCATGCAGGCTCGTTCATTGTACGACAGCTTCAGAACTGAAATGGGTCTAAAACCTCCATTCAGCGTTTATTTAAGGATATGATTCGGTGTTTTGTTTTCTTTCTTCCCCTCAGAACACAACATGCAAGATGCCTGCTTGTATTACCGGGGTTCACGTCTGTTGCGCAACTCTATCTTCTACCACTATGAACATGTCAACTTATTATCCCAGATACATGATTATTCGTTATTATTCGAGCAAATAGTTCTACTAAACGTGACGAGCTTCTTAGAGCCAGAGTATTGATTATTCCCCGTCCTTTTAGTTTTTAAGATGTAGGCGTATTTAAACCCATTACACTTAAAAAAAACAACAACAACATCATATTCAGTTGCGGTCGCAGACTTGCTCCAAGGCCTCAAGTCTATTAAAATGACATGGCAGCTCTGTGATGGACTTGCAACCTGTCCAGGATGAACCTTAGACTGTCGCCGACTGTCAGCTGGGATCAACTCCGTCCCCCCCGATGGATAAGCAGCTATCGCTAACACATGGATGTTCCCAAACTCTCCACACACACCCTTCCATTGAATTCCTGTACGCGGAATCGGGGGAAATGAACAGGACCAGTACAGTCCTTCCCCTCGGACCGAACAAGAAGTTGATGATGTACAGAAAACACAACAATATAGCTGTGTTTCCAGTCTCGTACAAAGCCGGTTCTGTTACGGCCTCGGAGTCCGTCAGTGTGTAGGTTCAGTCAGTGAATCTGTCATTCAGAAAACCAGTCAGTCAGTAGTGTGTGTGTGTGTGTGTGTGTGTCACTTTGTCTCGCCTACAGGCCGATTCTCGCCTCGGCAGAACAAAGATCTCCATTATTTCAGTCCATTCACATCCCTCCATGGCTGGCCAGAAGTGTCCTGCTCACCTCCTGAGCCTCGCAGCGCATGACACCAGGACATCGCCAAAACCTGCCGGTCGGTCCGTTCGAGCGATCAAACGCATTAGACAGCCGCTGGACGCCACAACAACATGCAAGTCGACGTGTTTGCGTTTGGGCTGCCTGGTACTTTTGTTTTTTTAAATCTAGATGTGCTGACTCTGAGTCAGCTTCACTGGGTCCTGCCTGATTAAATTAATAAATGAATCACGAACAACAGGGTTTACCCCAGTCCAAAAGGGAATTTGCTGCACGTTCATTTGGGCACAAAGGCGGACGCTGCTGCCGTGAAGTGCCCTGCTGTATAGCGCAGGTAAAGAGCTGCAGTTTGCACAGCGTTGCTGACAAGAATATCAAACGCCCGGCTGGATCTCCCTTCCCTTCCAAAGTGCGAGGAGACGTCCCGCGGGAGCTGAGTGGTCCAACGCTTTTCCTGTTGATAATTACAGTCTGCTCTAAGTGGGGAAAACACTAATGCGAGGTGAAGCCATCTTTCCCGTGTAAGTGACGAGAAAGCTGCACTCTTTCTGGCTCGCTCTCTCAATGAAGGGGGGGTGTGTTCACACGGCGCTACCCACCACCTCGTAATTACACCAAGACGGACTGCAGGCTCATGAGACCGAGGACCAGATCTCATTGGTATGCTTGCCGAGTCATGTTTCGCAGCATAAAATACAGGTCAATATACCTGTAGCGCGCGATGGCCTCGAGCGGTGACTCCCAACCGGGTGACCAGCACCCCCAAGAGGTGCTTGGAAAGATTGTACTTATTTAATGTAATAGAAACTGATATTTGAATAAAAAAAGATGCATCTACAGATAGACCAGGCCACAGAAAATTTGGTTCTTGATATTACTGTTAAAGTCAAAGTTTCGGAAAATCCATGACGTATGGGGAAAAAAAACAACCTGCAAGTGTATCTGGCATTTCGCCACAGTGTACTGGGGAGAACATGAATTACAAACCAGTAAGTACAGTTTTGAAAGCTTATCACAGAAGGACAGAAGACAACAGTTTATTCCCCTTCATGGCAGGATTGTACAACAGCGCTGTCCGTTATCGCCTCATCATTATCTTCTAGTCAAAGCAAATGAAACAACGTCGGGGGAAACACTTCGTCTGAGCGACTCAAACAACGGGGGCGGCCGTTGGCCTTGTGCAACTTGTTGGGAACGCACATCCGTCCGATCATTTGACACTACAAGAAAACGACAGACAAAAAGAAATTCTTGGCATCCCAGGGGCTGCCCCCCTCTTTCTTCTTCCCCCCACAGAGGTCAGGACAATAACATGGTGGGTGTGGTTCCCAGGGGAGCTATCGCGCTAGCTTGTTTCCTGATACCGCCGGCGCCGAGAGAAGTTCAGAATAAAGATAAGGACAAACTTCACATATGGCTCCGTTACCAGAACGACAAAGAGAGGTGTCGAAAACAACAATGGACACGATAAGAATACCTGACTGTTATTATTGTAATACTATTTGATCTTTCAAAAGACAGTGCACTAAAAAAAAAACCTGCCTCGAAGGCTCTCTCTGTCCACACCCATGGGTAACACATAGCTCGGTGTTGGAGAATAAGGAGGAGCTTAAAAGAAATCCAGTTAACAAGGAGACGATCTCAACTTTCTGACGAATGCCTTGGATCGCCGCTGTTTTCAGTAAACACAGATGATGCTCTCTGCCATCACGAGTGATTCCACATTCGCACCAAAAAAAGCAGGAGCTGCAGCTCAGAACTGCGATAGGACTACAACCAATCCAAAGCAAAAATTATTCATAAACATAAGATCCTTAATTGGGCGATGCCTTTTTTGACGCTGCAATGACGCAAGTAACTGGAGTTCATAATGAAACAAGGCAATGTTACAGTGACTCTCTCCAAATATCGTTTTCTGTTCAGGAGAGAAAGGACATGGCACTGAGCCCAGGTTTCCATATCAACAGTCACCATACCTGACAGTCTCTGGTTTTATTTTCACTTGGACTGGCTCCCTCTTTGTTGTATCAGGTTGTTGTTGTTGGATTTTAACACATTCATTGCTCTGCACAGGTTGGTTTAACCTTCATCAGTCCACTTGTGTTTATTTAATTAGTGGGTGCATAGAGCTGTTTTTCCAGAGATTCAACATCTGCGGGATGTCAATCTTGATGATTCCTAATTTTGTTGACTTCAGGCAGACCCACAGAGGCACACACACATACACACACTGACACACAGGCCCACACACTCTTTGTGATTGTGTGTTTACTTGGAAGAAGAAGGGGGGGGGGGGAATCCCCAGGAATTGGATGAAGGAGCTCGAATATGAGAGTCCCATTCACCTTGAGAAAGCCTGGCCTGGTTGGCTGCGCTGATGATCTACACAATATCTGTCTGGCAGCGTTAATAGCGTGTCGGGGAAACTTGTCACGGCCAGAATCCACGGCCCAGATGCGTTTACACGCCAGCGCCGCTTGCTTTGATAAGCGTAGGCTCTCAAACCGAGACTTTTCTGATGCGTTACCTCGTTTGAGGACGCCGATGTGCGTGAACTTCTGACCAAACTAATCAGAGGTGCAACTGAAACGACAATCAGTGAAACAATGCTGTGTTTAGGTTGTTATGATGGTCACATTTTAATTTGACATCTCAAGAGTGGAGAACAAACAATGTTCCTGCACAGCAAGATAAGTAAATACATTCTTGTGGGTTTTTTTTTTTTTTAGCTAAGTTCACATTGACTGACAGTTATGACTCCCTGGCTTATAGCTTTCATGACCTCACATAAAACTAAATTATTCTGCTTTTCTATTTGTTCAAACAAATGGACACCGCTCGCACATCCGTACACTTGATATCCTAAATAAATAATACCGGTAATTGATATTCAACTGTCTTTGCTGACGTGTTAAGCTCGCGAACGTTATGAGCATCTTACTTACACCTTACTCTCCAAAGTGGTCTGCGTTTTTTTGGCTTTGGAAGGCGTAAAGTACGACACTGCTCGTAAGCTGCGAGGGTATCTGCTGTCGGACCGTGCACGCCGCCGGGAGCTCGCCGGGCCTCCTGAGCCTAGCAACGCTTGCGAACAAAATATTGGACAGCGGCCGTTCTAGCGAGGGGATTAGTGAAAGGTCAAATGCGGCAGGAATGCTGGCAAGCAGCGTCCCGTCACGTGTGCGTTGAGAAGATGCCCGGCATTGTCACGGCTATCCATTTGTGTCTGTGTGTGCGTGTGCGTGTGTGTACACAAAGTGGCCGTAAAGCCTCCCGGCCCATCCTACTTTTTCCCCAAATCCCCACCTCCAAAAAAAGAACAGAATCATCAATAAATACAATATGATGTATAAACAGTTTGTGTTTTTGTCACACCCTGACAAATACAGACGAACGATAAGCACATCACATACGACGTAGACTGCCTTGCCGGGTTTTTATTCGCTTTCTTCATTCGTCGTAATCCTACTGTGATCGCAACAGAGCGAAATGATGGGAAATGAGTCTTCACAACAAAACATAAAACTATTGCAACCGGCCTCAAAATCCACAAACAAGAGCCTCATCTCGGTCCTTGGTCACGGCTCATCCCGATCCGACGGTGTTAACAGAGCACAATTAAAGGCCACATAATTACAGTAGGCACTTCAACACAGCCAAACCAGTAATGTTCTCTTCCAGGAATTCCAGGGATGGGTGTGACTGTTCACTAAAAGTAGGCATGGATGTGCCTGGTTTACAAAGCCGTCCCTATAATTACCGGCCCTGACAGCCTCCGGGTTCTGGGTCAGGGTACAGGGGTGCGCGACCAGTCGCGCACCATCAAGTGTTGGGTTTTTTGTCGTTTTTCCCACGGCCAATAACTGCTTTTAGAATATCTGCTGTGAGTGAAAACAATTCAAACTGTTAATACAACTCCCAAAAGGGTATCTTGATGGATGTTACCTAGCGTAAATATCCATTTTACTGATTGCTTACAAGAAGAGTGGGTCTGAAGGGCAGTTTCCTCAAATAATTCAAAGACATATGACTTATTTTAGAAGGTGTGACGAGCCGTTTCAAAGCCTACATTCAAACCAAAAGTTGTGGCAAGAAAGGTGAAAAATTTATGAGCATAACATCGATTGTTTTGCATAATTCACTTTCGGTTCGCATCCTTTTTACCTCACAACGTCTTGCAGGTGTCACTCTCACAAAGAGTGCCCTACAGATGAGGACATTAAATGACTGACAAAATATTTTGATAATTGAATCGTTTGATTAAAACGATTTGAAAATCGTGACGTGGCCCACGCTTCTCAAATGTGAAGATTTTCCCTTTCTTTCCAAAAGTTGGACAAAACAATACTTTTAATGAAATCATCCTGGACTCTGGGAAGAATTTGTTGCCCTCCCTGCTGTTTTACTGACAAAAAAATTAAGTGATTATTGAAATAAATAAATTGAAATTCAACACATAAAAAAGTTGTTTAAAATGGTCTATTAGCTTCTTTAGCTCTTAGCATGCTATAACAGAGAACTGCCCTAAGAGACGTCCCCATGCTAGAAATGTCACGTGTTATTTTCTGTTAAATACATGCAGTTGTACACGCCTTATAAAAAAGCTTTGTTGTGAAAGGAAAGGACACGCTGACGAGGTTTAAACGATAACTTGACCGTGGGTAACGCAGACTTTTTGGACAGCTATAAGTTGAGTAAGCGCATTGCCTGCATTGGTCCTTAGTAGCATCTCTGCCGTAGACGTGAAGGGAAGAGTGAGCATTTGCTCAATCCCTTTCATAACAGGGATACATAGGGTGGCGACCACGTGGCTCCACGCCAGCTGCATCAATCCCTGAAATGACTAGCGTGTGCAGATCGACTGAGTGAGTGGGTGGGTGTCTGTACTTAGCGCATGATCGTATAGAGCTAATCATAGCCGAGATTAGACAGACTTCAGCCGTAAGCGCTCGGCCACTCAAGTCAGATTGTCTGGATAACATGACATCACTGCTAGCAGGAGCTGGGCTTTCCTCGCTGCGATTTCCTCCCATCTAAATCCCTCCAACCCTCTCCACTGTTTCCTTAAATAATGAATACACCACATACTGCCAAACCCAAGACCCACTGCTCATTTATGTAGTTGCTTTGCATGCTCGTCACTACGTACTTATTCTTTGATATAGGTCCTCCTTCACTCTTTCAATACCTTTACCACCCCTTTTAAGATCTACTTTATCCATCCTTTCATTCCTATTTTTGGTAACATCCAATAATTCCGCAAACAGATGCACGGACAGTTTGATTTTGTTGGTTTGATAATCAGAATGACCTTAAAGCTAGCTAGCTAGCTAGCCAGCTGCTACATGAGTAAAAACTTAACATGAACACTGCTTCAGCCACACACACAAGGCACACCGCTATCTCCAGAAAACCCGCCAATAACAGCACAGTTCTACTCGCCAGTAGTAGCCAATCACAGCACAGTGGGGGCGGGACAAAGCAGGAACGAATGTGTGAGAATTAACGCGTGTGTAATTTGAATATTCAGCAACATATTTGGGTAAACTTAGACATGTTACGTCATTGCCAAGTTGCCTTCCTACCCACAATGCAACCGGCACTTCCTGTACGTTTTTTGAAAAAACATTTGCCTCCATTACGGAGGCAGCGTATCGTCTGAGTTGATGTGTTCAAAGCAGCAAAGAGACTCAATTGAATTTGTGGCAATGCTTTAAATCGCCTTGCCCTAATGTTGAGGTCACTGCGCACGACACCGACATGATATCAGACCCTCACTTCAGACGAGCCACTCATGGAGGAAAACAGGAAAAAGTGATGAGGGAGACTCACTCGCTCCTGTTATGTGATCGCCTTCAGCTCTCTTTCTCACACACACACACACACACACACACACACACACACAGCTAATAGTGGGTCGCCTGCGCCGCCCGCATGTCAGCTAATGTACAGTTTCACTGATGCCGTGGCAACGTGGTCAGCATTTTAATTAGAACTGGAAAAATCGCCCATTTGTTATCCTATACGCCGAGATTTACCGATTTACTGCGGTGTCTTAAACACCATTAATTGTTTTTTAGAACATAAGTGATGAAGCACTAAGCTCGTCACTGTTGAACCAGCGCACCGGAGGAGACTTAAGGTCAAAACTATAAATCTGTTGCAACATTCATCGTGATCTTTTTCAATTTTGAGTTCGCACAGATCACAGTTTTTACATCCAAGGGGTAACTGTAAGGAGACGCCGTTAATTAGCAAATTACATGGTTCACTGACTCCAGCCAAAAGTTTTGTATTTTCCCCTCGGGCCCTCTACTCGCCCCGACTTGCTCACCAAAAGAAAAGCCTAATTTTTGTTGTTGTTGTGACATTTTAGGCAGAGTTGCCTGGTAGTGGAGGTAAAGAGGTGGCCCTGTGTAGTGCTGTGTCTTGTTACCACAAGAGGTTGCATGAGTCCAAAACTTTCAAAGAGGCATAAACTTTAGAAATGTGTTGCCATACTTGATGTGTGTCTTAACTGGCAACGCCTCAATGTGTAATCCCTTCAGCCAGGGGTTAACAAAAGACACAAAAAATAAAAAAAAAATCCTTCCAGTAAATCCCAGAAGACCTACTTTGTACTTTAATGACGTGCTTTCATCTCCTCAGACCAAACAAAGCACCGGAAAAACATCCCCCATGCTGCTCAATGAGAGAGCGTGTGTGTTGTGTGTTAGAGAGAGAGAGAGAGAGAGAGAGAGAGAGAGAGAGAGAGAAGAGAGTATGTGTGTGTGTTTTTGTTTCCCAGTATGCACGGACATTGCTCTTCTTTGGAAAAAGCCTGTGAGTTATGAACGAGACAAAACACCCAAACCAGATTCCCCCCAAAAAACAAATGAGGGAAGTAAACATGGGAGAATGTAGGCCCCCCCCCCTCCCCCCTCCCACCGCGACAAAAAAAAACAAAAAAACTCCACTTTCCCAGGGAAGGAAAACAGGCTTTGAACCCTCTTTTCCTTGTAACAGTTTTATGAATGAGTTCCGGCTGAAAGAAGGTCCTTTATAGTAACTCAATGAAAACACTTTCCCCCTTCCGTCATTTATTGATCTGGTGAATGGCCGGGGTCTGGAAATAAAGCGCCTCCACAATACAAAGATGACTCTCATGCCGGCACGGCAGAGGGCCTGTGAGCCAGGCACACACTCCAACAACTGATCCCAGATAAGATTACTGAAGCTCGATACGGCGACGGTATCGGCGGAGACGTCACATTGTTCTTCTTCCGTCGCGTTGCGCCGACACCGGGACAAACAGACAGGCTTCGAGCAGCTTCGGGGCTCCAACGCTCGGGGTATTGTGAAGCATACAACTGATGGGGAATGAGCGCTGTTTGGTCAGCCAGCCTATCGGCCTTCCTCTTTTCTTTTTTTTTGTAATGAAGCCTGGTTTTAGCACCACCAGACTTCTCCAATAAAATGCTCAATAAATAGCACAACAACACAGCCTCTGCAGTGGTGCTCGTGTTGCTTTCTGATCAATGCTGCTTGAAAAGGCAGCGGCAGCAGCAAATGATTTGCCCCGGCCGACGCACTCCCTCAAGAGCAGCCCCCCCCCCCCCCCCCCACCTCCTCCTGGTTGATGTGAGCTGCTTTTTGCATCTTCGCCGGGTAGTTTCTCCATTGGATCTATTTTTAGTCCGCTTAAATCGACTGAACCTAAAAGTGTCGACGGGTTCGGACAGGAAGATGCCAACTGAACACAGAGCGCACCAGCGTGTCATCCGTCCAGTCAGTCTGAGGACAGGCTGCCAAAAATCACTGTTCATTTTCTGTATTACAGGTAAAGGAGGGCGAGTCGAGGCGTGAGGGCGTCTTGTAGTCTCATTTAGCTACTTGTTAGCAACTGCATTCGCGCGGTATTTCCTTTACTTATTTTATATACTGTATGACCAAAAAATATCGTCTTTGAGGGCGAGGGAACCGGTCGTGCAAAAAAAAAAGAAGCTAACTTTTATTTTATACCCGACCCCGTGAAGGCGGCGCCAGGTGCGAGCGTTGTCGCGCCGAGACTTTGCAAGTTATTTCAAGGAGCTTATCAAACGTGACCGATTTAGGAAAGACGGACGACTTCTTTTGAAATACTTTAAGCTTAAAATCTACATTTGATGATGTAATTTGCAGCCAAATCAAATTGCTCACAAGATAGGCAACCCTAGTTTCTTTATCATGCTTGACTTTTTCCAGGGCTTGTATAACGGCAGTAAAATATTTCATAAAATTGAGACTTTACAGTATACGTCATCTGCGGAGGCCCTGCAAGTAATAACTAAACTAAACTCACTCCCGGGTATTGAGACTCATTCCTGCAGCGCTAGGTGGCCCCCGACATTTTAGTATAGTAGTTAGTTTAGTGACTGTGGTAAAGTCACTAAGCAGTAGTAGTTATAGTAGCTAGCAACAGCAGCAGATGGCGTAGGAGTTGAGGAGGTAGTAAGAGAAACAGTAGAAGCAGCAGCAGCTGTCACACTAGCACTGGTAATAGAAGTATTACGACTAGCCAAGGCATTTAGTTGTTGGCTATTTAAAAAAAAAAAAATCCAAATCTATTTCCCAACCTTCACAACCCTGACTCTAAAAAAACAACATGTTTTGGTCTCGTCTCGACAGAGTGGAGACAGAAAGATGTCCCTGTACTCTCTTTGCAGAGCCGTTACACATGACCTCCTTACTACATCCTTGTTTATGTCGACAAGTGCCTCCATGTCGATACGTCATCATCAGAACAAGCCGATAAGATCCCACACAATATAAACATACTGATCAACTTCCACCTCCAACTTGTTGTCGCGTGTATAATGTTCACGATGGATACAAATGGTCACATGAATGAGCAAAATGAGTATTTAAATTGCGTCTGTCTGGATGTTGTCGAGGCGGCAGGCAAAAAGGACGGACGTGTCAATGTCAAGGTACAACTTTAGATTGGCTTTATGTTCAGCGGTGGAATGCAACGTGTATGAACGAATTGGAGGTGTAGGAGTATCTTAATGTCATGTAACTTTAGACGTAACAACATTTCTGAGGCAAATATTGTACTTTACATTTGTGTTCCAGCTTTAGTTACTAGTTGAAATGGGCCACCATCCTGCATAGTGAGTACTTTTGACGCAAATGCTTTTACATCAGTGCGTTTGTGAATGCAGGACATTCACTTAACAGAGTAATTTAACACAGTGGTATTTACTTTAACTAATAGAAGAGGTCTAATGGACTCTCTCTCTCTCTATAGTGTTTTCTTGCTGACATGAGAAATGACAAACTGCACAGAGCTCTGCTGCTCCACCTCCCTCATCCATCCACCCAACACGTCTTCCTCCAATGAGACTCCTCCACCATCCATCCTTTCTCTCTCAGCGCGATGCCCACACTCTGCCACTCCCGACGACTCAGCTGGTTGGCGTTGGGACGACGGGGACGGCGTGCGTCTGTACTGCGCAGTTGCGCACATGCAAGTGATCCGGGACCGGTCCCGCAACCGTTCCATGTCACAAGACCGAAAACATCAACATGCTGAGTCCGCAGTCACCCGGGGGAAACAACTCGGCACACAGACACACACGCACACACACACACACAGTCAGCCAAAACACGTTGTCTGAAACGAGTCATCTAAAACGCTGCAGTCGTAAACACAAAATGGTTCAGGTTCAAACCCATTGCGCCCTGGAAGGGTTTTGATTAAACTCGAGACGCTTTGATTCAGTTTGTATTGCAGGCAGATCTGGATTGAACTCGTATGGAACAGACACGAGACACCCGAATATCTGAGCGACTGCCTGAGTATGTGAGTAAACAGAGGTTGTCATTTGACGGCCAGTAGTTGCTCTTGTCAGAAAAACTCGCACGGCGGGCGATATGGGGGCCGAGACTCGCACACTCCGCCGATACCTCCGTTTAGCTCTTGGATAAACACCTGAGATATATTACAGCAAAATCATGCATAGCAACAGCCCCCCTCCTGCTTTCCTGCTTCCCCGCAGCCAAAACACAACAGCCAGAGCAGTTAAAGTGACAGGTAGCAGGCCACAGCTGGAGGCACAGAGCCGTTCATTACACTCCCAAATTCACATCCGTGCAAATCAGGCCAAAGGCTCGACTCTCTGCGCGTTCAATTTGCAATGCAAATCCCCAGCAAGCAATTGCGAGCGTGCATGCATGTGTGTGTGTGTGTGTGTGTGTCAGCCGGCGTTACCTTTCTGGCAGTGATTGGAATTCCAGCAGCGGTAGTTGTAGTTGTTGTTGAACATGGTCTTCCTGCACTGGGGGTTGTTCTCCATGATGCCCGGGCAGACGTCGCTGCACTCCTTGGACTGCTTGTTCCCGGCGATGTAATTGTTGAACTCGGCGTCCAGGATGAGCGACCAGTCGATGGAGTCCAGGTAGCAGAGCTCGGGGTTCTTCTCGATGCGGATGGCGCCGCGCGTGATGTTCCTCAGGTTGTACAGGCCGATGTCCTTCAGGCTGGTCATCTCGAAGATCACCAGCGCGTAGTTGTAGAAGAGGTTGCGGCCGCGTATGACGGCGAGGTTGGGGAACAGCGTGCTCAGGCTGTCCAGGCCGGACACGCGGAACAGCAGCAGGTAGTCGGTGATCATGGTCAGCTTGGGGAAGCTCAGCGAGCGGAAGAGGTCCTGGTGGACGTTGTTGTTGTTCTTGTCACCGATGAGGAGGATCTGCAGGTAGCCCTCCACCACCGTGCAGTTCTCCAGGCGCCGGAACTCGGTGATGTCGTTCCCGATGTCGATGCTGGGGCCGCAGACTGCGGGGGGAGGAGGACAAAACAAAAACTGGTAATGCATCAAATTCAGCAATAACCTAAACCTCGTTTGCTCGATTGTTAATCATTTCTGGGCCTTCATTCGAGGCTCTCCACGGGAATCAAAACAGTTTCATCATCACATTATTGTCGAAATCAAAGGCTGAACAATTACACAAGAACACATTCTTGCAAATGATCTGGATATTTCATCATTTATTTACACACTCCCATGCAATAAATGGCTGTTGAAACGGAGCAATTAACAAAACAATGTCCTCTAATTCAACTGGTAATGTTTATAAAAGAGATGCTTGTTTGTGCATTTCCTAAATATTGACGGTACACTTGAGGCTGCGCGGTTGTTGACACAACATGTTTGCCTGGCAGTTCTCGTTCTCAATGCCGTCTTGACATGGCGTGACAAAGTAAACACGCGAGTCGGGTTCTATTCAACAGGTATTCATACGCAGTCACGTTTACATTGCAGTGGCTCTTGTGTCCACTCTCGTCACAGCGCTCCTCTTTTGTGATTGAGCCGTTAAAGCACAATGACCATCAAAAGGCATAGAAACTATTCCGCTATCAAAGACGCTGTCTTTTGAGAGAAATGTAGACGCTCTAGTTTGATCAAATACAGCGTATGTGACAAAACAACTTGTTGAACGAAGGATCAAATGAATCACGGGAGACGTTTGGCGAGCAAGTCATCATTGTACATGAAACACGGGGTCGACACTCTCGGTAACAACTCTGCTGAAATGCTAAAAATGCTAACGTGCTGGTATCATGCGGACCACGTTCACCTGTCTTTTTAGCTTGTTAGCTTGTTGCTTATTATCACTGGATTCAAAGTGCAGCTGAGGGGAATGTCAGTAGTTTTGCAGTTGTATGCACAAACAAAACAAAAAATAAGATTTATACGTATATTTAAGAAGTGGACATAGTCATCGTGACTTCCACCATTGGTTTGCGGAGGGCCGTTTTAAAACCTTGAGTTCACCTAAACAGGACCTTTTGTAGGAAAACCCCAACCCCAATGGGGGTAAAGTCATAAGACGTGTGCTAAATATCAGGACAACATATCCAGGAGTTACAAATCCATTTCACTCGGATGTCAACCTCGTGGTCATGAGGGGGGGAAATCACCGAAGCCAGGAGGATTTCTCCTCTGGGGGCCATGAACGTATGCTTGAAATGGCGATCGATCCGGTAGCCGTTTTGAATTTCCGCCTGGACTAAAAGCTGTGAAGCGACCGACGTTGCCATCCTTTAAAAAAAACGCTGCTAACATGGATTAAAAACAGCAGCTGCAAGAGCAATGTAGCGATCCCTCCTGGAAATGTATCCGCCAGGAGCCGTCTGTGCATACACTGTGATCTGGTGAATTGATTAATTTAATGCAGAAGTGAATATGTTCGGGCTTTTGATCAAAGGGCGGACAACAAAGGACAGTTGTCTGCTCTTTGATGTGAGCAAATTGTAAAAACGTGTATTTATTCAATTTCATGTTCAGGGCAAAATAGTGTTGTTTACATTTGTTTTTAGCCATATGAGCAGCACTTGTTTTGTTTTTCTTCTGGAACAACCAGTCGACTCTTATTCTATTTAGACAAAGAAATACTTTGATCCAAAAGTCGCACAAAGCAAAGTAGAAAAAAAACAAAGAAGATACTGCTCTGAATCCAAATCCGGACCAGAAGAAGTTTGGAAGAGGGGGGAGTCAGGTCAGTGATGGTGATGGTTGTGAGAGTGTTATTTAGGGGGTACATCGCTTAAAAAAGGTTGAGAACCACTGCGCTAAACAATACTTGGCCCGAAGCCCCAGCAGCACCCACAGAAACATGGAGGCCATTATCGCACATCAGTGTGAGGATTCAGACTTCAAAAGCTGGTGGGAAGTGAGTCATGGAAAACTCACGCCGAGCAGCTCACAGGTAGTCACACCAGTACTTTAAAACCGGTCTATAAAGTTTTACTGTGCCATGGTGACGCAGAGGGGTTTGGGAGAGACGGTGCATGACAAGCAAACATGTAATTGTTTTCCTAATTACTACATTTGTATAAATAAACAGTCGGCCTGGTGTTGCATGTTAAATGAGTGCTAGATTTTTTGTTTTTTTTTCAGAGGCGAAACCTGGATGTAGAGCAATGTGCCGATGGCGATAAATATTCCCACACTAGATGTCAGAGAGAAGGGGTGTCGCATCTCTGTATAATCAAAGGAAATATGTTGCAGGGATGCAGGGAACCCTGCAAGGATGAGGTCCCACAAAGGTTACTCGTCGTACTGGTTCCTTCGACAAAAACACAAATGCATTTGTATTTTCAGGTGAAAAAAAAACATGCTTATTAAACGGGTTTTACATTTCTGCCAATAGATCCACCTAAATGCCTCTAGTTGCCCTTTAAAGGAGCAGAAAGACAAGTTAAAAAGTACAAGCAAACGTCTTAACGCAGATTATTATAAAACAGTATTTCTGATACCAGAATCTGTCGTGCCCCAAAGCATACGCGCCAATTCTTCAGAAACCGTACCGGTACTGAGGTGGAACAATCTTTAATTACCAAAAGAACACTCTGAACCCTTCTGCTGGCAATGAAAATGTTTCACCCCAAGCTATCTTCTTCACGTGGTTTTACAGCAAAGCACAACATGGTACTGAAAACAGGTCTTACCAGTTACACACACCAATCACCATTTAATATTCTTAGTTGTCTCAATTTTAGCCGAATTCTTTTATTACTGAAAAGTACTTTATTAATCTCCAAGGAGAATTTTTTTTTTTTTTTTTTTACTGATTCAGAATATACGTACATTTACATAATATATATTAGATCTTTAGGTTGTGCAGCTCAAAGGGTCTAAACCTGTCCACTAAACAGCAGTTACACACAAAAGAGGCAACTAGGATTGTATGACATCACCTCAATGCAAGTTGCAGGTATGAAATAAAACAAATAAAACTCCAGAGTGTGTGCAAGTAACACCTGTCCAATAGAGATCAGTCAACTTGTTGATGAGGGAGGTCAAATTCCAGACAACTTTTGTGCCACTTTGTACTTTTCCATTTGGGGAACTTAATGACATGCTCAGAAATATATTGTACTTTATAAACATTGCTATTAGGGAAGTTACCAACCGTATGCTGATTTCTAAGAACGTGGTCTATGATCGCAAATGACAATTGTTAAACGTGCAGGTTTTATTTAAATGTGTATAATGTGGAGTCTGGGGTTGTGTACACTTTCAAATTGAATGTCCTTACAGTGAGCGCTACATTTTAGACCTAGTTTGCTTGGATTTAAAAACAAGCTTTGTGATCAGATCCTGCAAAGTGCAATGTTAATGTGACATCCCTACATTACATTACACATATCCTCCAGTTCAATGCCACCAACTGGCTCCAACTGGTGGTACCCCTTGGTCTTTTTCAAGCAGATATATGTAAACGCCTACAGAAAGTAGCGACCGACGCTGAGAAAAAAAAAGAATAAACAGAAGCAGCAAAAAAACACAAAAAGAAAGGTGGGTTAATTTTTAAGATTGTTCTATAATTCTTGTTCCCAAAAAAAATGTTTAAATGTCCACAATCAACCTTTCCTACACAACCTTTCCTACGGTCGACCTCCATCACAACCCCAGTTGTGACAGGAGTTTCAAAGCACACTGGAGCTGTGGTAAAAATGTGATGAAGCCCAATCGCCTTTCTTTGCATTTGGCATTTAAAAAAAAAAAAAATCGGGCATAATTTAGTTCTCGCATAAAAACAGAGAGCTGTCATCATTTTCGACCAAAACGGCTGAGAGCTCTCGGTCTTCTTTTTTTTCTCTCTCACTCTCTCTGTGAGCCATTATGAAATGCCTCTGGTGTGATTCAAGGCAGGCAGGCAGTGCGCTGGTATGCCCTTTATGTCTTCCTCTATAATCTACTCGTCAGTTCACACTGTCAGCAGCCTTCAGCGAGCTGCATACCTGTTAATACAATCCGGGCCTGGGAGACGACGCGCCGACTGGCGGCATAACGCCACCGCAGCCGGGGCGCTTTCACCCTCGGTGGCCCCTGCTGGCCGATGCCAGCATGCCTCCCTCCCTCCCAGTCTTTCGTGGGAAACTGCTCCTAAACCACGCTTGTGACGACGCCAAACAAAAGTGTCAGATCAAAAGTTTACACCTTGCACTCGGCTAAGCGAGAATACCGCTGGCAGGTGTAGCGGCTTAATAACTCCCCCTCTCCTTTCTCACTGACACATTTCTAAACAGCTGAGTACACAGGCCTATCTCTGCAGCTTCGATGAGCCTCCAGATCACATATTTGCTTTTGATAATGTTTTCTCCCCCCCAACCCCGACTGCAGCACCGAGACAATCGGAGGAAATCCACGAGAAGTCCAACAAGACCGAGAAATGGGAAGCAACTTCGCCCCTCCGAGCTGCCGCTTCATACATCGCCACTAGCACGCAGCGAGTCTGTTTACTCCTCATTTCTCCATCCTGTTGGTGACAGATTACCCCGAAGGAGAGGGGGAGTATTCGTAAATACTTCCACACATGAGAGGCGAGGTGAGAAGAAAAAGATCCCCCTTGACAGATACAACTCGATTGGTTCCTCTGAAAAAGGCAGCGACTGCAGCGGAACAGAGCTGACCCCGGTTTACCCGAACCCTCTAGTCCCAGCTGATACAGCAAACCAGCGGGAATGCTTGAGAGTTTGGCCACACAAGGAACCTTTAGACACGCACACATACACACACACAGTAGGGGTTTGATGGGAGAACCTATCTGCTTCTTCCAGGTTTGTCCTGTAACCACTAGGAGGTGGGGTGAACAGTAAACCCCATGACACACAGTTCACAAGCTTCTCACTCTTTCCAATCAACAGAACTTAGTCTGTTTTGCGTGCCTCGGCTGGTTCTATTTTAAAACCCTGGTTCAAACCCCCCCCACACCCCCTTAACATCCACCTCTTTCACGATGAATGAAACGCATCAGGGAAGTTTCCAGTTAAACGGAAAACATGGGAAAACATTTGAATAATTCTTTACATTTTTAGGAAATAAAAAATAAGCTTTAAAACTTGTTGGATTTTACAGTTTACCAGCTGAGGAGAAGTTGTGAGCTTCAATAAAAGTGCACCTCAAAAGTACTGATGGTTTACTTCAATGGATTATCGCTGAACTGCAATCTCTGACCTCAGTATGTGGTTGACATCACTCGGCTGAGGGGGAGGATGTTGCAGCAGCCTGGTATTCGCGAAAATATTTCCAATGTCAGGGTATCCCCGAGTAAAAAGCCGGGAGTATTAAGTTATGAGTATTAAATTAGACGCTCAAACACACAAACTGACAATCACTGTTGTTTTGCGTTCACTCCGTTTCCATCTACTTTGTCTCATCGGAAACCTTGGAAAGGTTCATAATTTATGACTAAAAATAAACTGAACCTTTACCTACTTGGTACACCAAATAAAGAGAGACCTCCTGCTCCAGACAACGACCCAGACAGAAACATTGTCTGCGTGTGCCTGTGGATGGGGACGTCTGATCTAACAGAGCGTACGCGGGGGGAATTGCAGAGGTTCTTGACCCCGGGGTCGCAGAACCGTTTTGGATGTGGGAGGAAGACGAGCCAAACCCAACTCGATTACCTACCCTTCCTTTAAATTCTCAAACCCTAAGGAGAACACAGATGCCATCCCCTTATTGATTATTCTAACTCACCAACGTTGAGTGTGAGTCAAAGTTGACATCCTCTCTCACACTCACACACACTCATTTTCTATGGTGTGTCTCAAAAAACAAGTTACAATATTACAGCCAGACTTTCTACAGTTTACATAAGCGTCTTTGTGTATCTAGAAAAATATTATAAAAGTTTGAATTATTATTATTATCACAGAATAACCACTTCTTTGCACATATTTAAATGCCCCCAACTAGAATGAAATGATGGTTGTATAAATGCGCAGTAGACTTAATGCCAATTAAAAAAACAACTCTTATGAACAAATTAAGTTGCATGACCCCAAGTTGGGACGTAAAGCATTATTGACAATACTCATCTTTCTGATTATTTTCTCCACAAATGCAGAAGTGTAATGCATTGCCGCCTCTATTTACAACGTGCACTCTCACCGCGGTGCGCATAGTAAAGCATGGTGGTTGTTGTTGCTGCTGCTTCGTGTAACGAAAGCCAACCTTCTTCCCCACATTGGAGAGGCGGCGGCGGCTCGTGGAAAGAGCAACAACCCCCCCCCCCCCCCCCCCCCCCAGTGTGTGTGTGTGTGTGTGTGTGTGTGTGTGTGTGTGTTTTGTGTGTGTGTGTAGTAGTAGCATTACTTACTCTCTGCGGTGGCGGGCCGGAGGCAGGACGACAGACCCAGCATCAGACCCCAAAACAAGGTCAAGCGGCTCCTTTCCGTTCGAGACCTCATTCCTGGACGTGTAAATCCTCCCAAACCCTGCGAATAAATACGTCGAGGGGGAAGGAGACGTGAACAAAACCTGCTCAGAATTATTAAAAAAGCTTCTTCTTCTTTTGTTGTTGTTGTAATGCTTGTATTTTAAATCTCCAGCCAGTACCGTTGTAGCCGTTAGCCGGCTAATGGAGCTAATAGCTCGTAAGGACAGGCTAGCGGGAGAGAGAGAGCCTCCTCGCGTCCAAACAAAACAAAACAAACACACACAAAAAAAAATCACCGATTTATTCCTCTGGCAAGAAAATACGCATTCATAGTTCGGTTTTTATTCCCGCCCGAAACAACGCCGCACCGGTGTGTCTAATGAAACCAATGCGGTGAAACCGGCGGCGGGGACCCCCGTGTGATCCGCATCTTCACGCTCCATGTCTGGAGGAAAAACGTTCAACGTCCCGCTGCTGGAGAATTCCTCGGGAATTCGAGTCAAACCCTCTTCCTCCTCCTCCTCCTTCCCTAAAACTGGGATGGAAAGAGACTGTCTGTGGCGCACAGTAACATGTTAAATTGATGCGCAGCCTCCTTGTGTGAACGACACGACGTTTCTTCCGAAATATCCAGGATAAAATCTAGTTTCAGACCGCAGCCTCCTTCTCCTCCTCCTCCTCCTCCTCCTCCTCTTCAGCCGCTCATCATGCACACACGCACCGCGTTGTTGTGGTCGGAGTAATTCGCCTTCATATCAGCGGAAAAATTCGATTATTTGACCCTATTGCCTGGGCTCGGGTCAAGTCCTCTGGTTTATGCAAAGGCCTCCGTCGATAGATGGCTTGAGCGTCGTTAGACAGATTAATGTACAGGTACGTACGCGCTCTCCTTCGATCCGTCTGCAGTCTGCCGTGTTCGCTGTAAACACGGCGCCCTGCGCAGAGATCGTCTCTGTTTGCAAAGATGAATCACTCCTCACTCTCTGCCCCCCACCCGCCTTCCAAGTCTGGGAAAGTGGGCGTCGCTCCGACTGCAGTTTGGCGACTGTCAGAGACCAGTTTCCATAGTGACTGGTCTGGTACTAACAATACATATTTTTTAACGATATTAATATTGATATTAACAAGAGGACGCCACATGTTGTTACTCGTCATTGTCATTTACACATTTCCAAAAGGACCACTTCACAAACGCCGATTTGGCTTGAACATTCACACCAGACAATGAGGTCTTTTCTGTATTTTTATGCGGGCCTTTATTAATCTACGAGTAGCCCATACATACACATCTTTTTTCTTCTTCTCAGTTTAGCCGAATGCGTTACTTTTTACACTGCTTCGCAAAAGTCCACGTCCCCCCATGACAGATCGAAAACGGAGGCAGAGTGAGACTTCACACTCAGCCTTCTCCTCTCTGGTCGCCGCCGGAGCGACTCCGTTTACGACGCGGCGGGAAGCAAATCCGGGATGCCGATCCAGGATCAGGGTTGTTTTGCTGCTCATAAACACGCAGCAGCGGAGGGCTGCCTATACAAAGATCGTGTCTGTCTGCACCACCTGTAATTACACTCTTGAATCCACGCAGTCACAGCTGTGTCTCTATATCCACGGTGTTATAAGCCTGTCATTCATAGCGTACGTGCGCAAATATCACTCGCGTCGTCATATTCACGTATTGCGTTCAAGTGTCTGTGTTATGTCTGTCTTTTTTTGGTTATCCAGACAATAACATTATTAGTGGCCATGGTTGTTTTTATATTATGACGTTACATTAGGCTTTTTAACTGAGTTTAATGGAGTGGAATATCAATCATGTAATAGTCTAATTTACTACCCCAAAAAAAGT
Source organism: Clinocottus analis (assembly GCF_023055335.1). Lineage (NCBI taxonomy): Eukaryota > Metazoa > Chordata > Actinopteri > Perciformes > Cottidae > Clinocottus > Clinocottus analis. The sequence continues at coordinate 2,604,077 of NW_027175820.1, forward strand.
CTCTTTGATTTTAATCCCCATGCCTTGTAACATCCTATCACAAAATCCATCACAGTAGTCATGTGTTTTGGAGCTTGCTTGGTAGCAACTCATGCAAAAACATTCGGCTCTGGGTTTTCACTGGAAAGGCACCGAAATGCCGCCATCTTGAGGGAAGAAGACCCAACTGCAAGCTTCAAATCTACAGTCCAAAAAAATCAGAAGCGGGATGGGGTAAAAGCTCAATTTGCTGAAGCAAACTATATTAACGCATTCCTTCTGAAGGCATACGATGTATGGTAGGAAAAATATGAATTATTTTTGTCTTTGCATATGTTGTTATTAAGGGAGGTCACAGTGGCTTGTAGATAGAACAACCCTGAAGGTGTTGAAGCTCTGTCAGAGCCACAGACCCAACAGTCAACCTTGGCCTTGCGTGGCCTCCTGAGCGCCAAAAGCATCCACGTAACTGAGAGGCAAAATAATGTCACACTGTCGATTGCAAGCTGCATATAAAGGGAGACTGTTGGCTGCCCAGTTCGTCATGGAATTTAAAACAACTCACCAACACCAACTCATCCCACTTTGCTTGAGACACGGACAGGTATAGTCGCTAGGCGCTTCTGAGATTCACGGGACCGGGGCCGGCAGCTCACGATGCTGCGAGAGAAGTAGACAGTTAACAAAAACCCGCCCACAGAAGAGTCCTCTAACAGTTTTGATTATCCCCGTAAATACAGACGGCTTTCATCACTTCACAGAGCAGTGGCACATTATTCGACCGCCGCACATTACCTCAGCTCTGGCAGACCCACACTCGGCATCCGTCACAATCCGACAATTAGCACTGAATGGAGGAAGACAAAAGAAAATGCACATTAAAAACTGAAGTGAATATCGGTGGCCACCCAAGAGTCCAGCATACAGTGAGTCACCCTCTAACAAGTGCTCACTGTACCAACATGACCTCCCTGTGCCAGAGAATGTTGTGCCTGTCCACTTGCATTTGTTAAGTCCCCATTAAAGTCCCCATGAAGGCAGCCGGCGGGCCCACCTACCTCGACTGTCCCGGTGGAATCCATTCTCGCATTGCACTCATGTGGAAATAAGCCTGTTTACCACCAACGGGTCACACATGCTAATGAGCGTCTGTTTGTTTTCCACTGTGCTCATGCAGGAGGAAGGGAATTTAGAGGGGAAATAATAGATGATATGCAGACAACAGCCCGGGTGGCTTTGCTGCACTAATGATGAAAAACGTACAACAGAGAATGAATGGATATGAAATCAGAACAGGAAATGCGGTACAGCGGTTTGGATGTCACTGGGTTCTGATCACGCAGATGTGTGGGGTGTCAGCTGGTCTGGTTTGGTGGTGGAGGTGTGGTGGTTGTGGCTCCATAATCCCCCAGGTGGACTGAGAATAGACCCAAAGATAACCCAATGAGATTCGCCTCAGAAACCCCCGTCTGATAGGTAAGGTAATGATACCTAATGATACCTACAGTAATGTCGAATTAGGTTGTGGACACCATAAACTGTAGATCCCATTCTGATTACCAAGCATTCAATCATCAGTAGCCCTTTTGTATCTTCTGTGGAAAATGTGTCTGTGGAAAACGCTCATCCAAACAATGTCACACTCAACACTGTGCTTGCTCAGGTCCTGATCAATACACCTGCCATGATGTACGGTATATAAACACCCAAGCTGTGTCAGAAACACTTCAGAATAGGCCTACAATTTGTTTCAAGGTATAAAAAAACACCAGACTTTAACAGTCGGCATCCTGCAGCCCCCATCTACAAAAGGTCTCGAACAGCTCAAATGCATTATAATGTTAACATGTTGTATGTTTCTATTCTTACTCATTATACCCTGAAATAACTCAGGGAAGCAACTTAGCTCTATGTTTTACTAATTATTTACCTCACTCTCAAAGTTATTAGACTTCCTCACAAACAGACCCCAGGCAGTTCGGATTGGCAGCCAAAACTCCTGCACTCCAGTGTTGAGAACCGGAAGCCCCCAGGGCCGCGTGCTCGGCCCCCTCCTGTTCACGGCGCACACCCACAACTGCTCCCCCAAACACGAAGAGAACTCGTGTTTGCAGACAACACTACCGTCATCGTTTTTACATCGAGAGGAAATCGACAACATTGCAGGGCTCTACGGCGGGTGACCCTCTACATATGATATACAGTAGTTGTTCTTTTGGATGAGGTTTTTGTATTTTGTTGTATTGCAGAGAGACTACACTCTGCATTTCAGTGTGCAAGCCCTGTTGTGCAATGACAGTAAAACATAACCTTGTAACCTTTTACTTCTTAACGTGAAGAATACTCGCCAACATAATCTCAAGGGAGCGATCGTTGCGTGGGGTCCCAAACCATATAGTGTTTACTTGGAAGTATGTTTTTGTACATTGTGCTGATAATGCCTCTTTTTGTAGGAATTGTGGACTTTAATTGCCCAGTATTAGTTTTACTTTAAAAACATTTTGGGGGAATTTTTCTACCACTGCTAATACCCACGCTTCAAATTAGAGAAAGGGTCAAAAGTAAAGCGAGACAGTGTGGGCATAAGGCCCCAAATCACTGAACCCAACCCTGAAAACATGCATTCAGGTCGGGTTCACTCGCGGCTATAAAACAGCACTGAAACACACTTGGAAAAAGTATTTCCACGTCAGTTATGCAGCATGGCACAGATTAAATTAGCAACAATATTTTTTTAATGTTTAGCAGACGAAAAACATGATTAGCGTTATTAGTTTCTATTAAGTCTCACAACGGGATAAATTACTCACGGTGAAAGGGAAAAACACAGACAGATTATGTATCCGAAAAATAAATTACTAAAACACATTATCCTCTTTTGTGTCAAGAAGTAAAAATAATTTCCAAATAGTTTGCCAATACAGCACAGACATGAATGCGCGAAAGTCAAACATGGCAGAAGCTGAGGTCCCAGGACATTCAACTTAAGGCCTTTTACCTCTTGCTTGAATGAAAATAAGACATTAAACTTCAAATAGGACAAGCACAGGTGATAACAATTACATTAACGGTGTTTCCGTTCCATTCAAGTGTCCCGGTGGGCGATGACCTCGCACGCTGCATACGCACTGTCAAAAGGAATCATGATACATTGCATTCAGCCATTGTTCATTGGATCTTTTACATCTCTCCAACGCGTCAGGATGTCATCATCGAATAAGGCCTCCTGCCTTTTGATGTGTGACGACCTTTTAAATTATGTTTTGTTCCACAGGTTGGCCATCATGGATTTCAAATTAAATTAACCATTTGGGAGGCCGTAATTTGTAATGCAATGAGGGAAGAATTGTACTGGCGAGGGTCAATGTATCATCACGGTCCCTTTATTGATTTTGGAGTCTTTTGCTTTTTACATTACACGTCGTTGCTTTCGATTCTTTTCTATTCCCGATTGCTGTTGGTCACGACACAAGAAAGGTACAGCTAATGTGACGTCACTGCTTTGAGATTTCAAGGCAGCGGCGGAGACAAAGGTACAAAGGGTCCAGTAATTAGCGTGGTGCCTCAGTTGCTGGTGCATTAGTCACAAAGACTGCGAAATTATGTAACGTGGCGGTGAAAAGTCTCAGAACCCCGATGACACACGGAAAGCATAGAGGAATAGGAACAGTGGAGACACTTAATGGGAGAAAAGAAAAACATACAATTAAATGAAAGCATCAATAAACTGCTCCTCTTGAGATTTCAGGGTAATAGATTTGATGGTGTCTCAAGTCTAAAGATGTGTCCTACCAATGAGTTTAGAGACGTAGTGACGTATAATACTACTAATGTTTATAGAAAACAGGGACACAGTGAATTATAGCCATAAAGTATACTGTAAATCCAGTCATCATTACATTTACCCAGCCATACATGATTATTTCTGACTGATTGATTACCATGGATTGTGTCCACAGTCCAAGTGTTAGCCATGTCATTAACATGAAAAATGGATCTTCATATCCTTATTTACATTATTCTAACACTGCCCACCTTCCGATCATCTGGGTGAAGGCGCGTCTTCATTTCTTCCTGGCCCGGAACGAAAATACAAACAGTTCGAGGTGTCCGTTCGAGGTCGACTGCTGAATGTGGAGACGCAACCGGATGTAAGCAATTCGCTCATCCGGCAGCTGAGAGAGCCCTTTAGCACCCGGGCTAACGTAACCTAAAACGTCAAAACTGTAACATTTCAACAATAACCCTATATTGTCATTCGACAACACCAAAGAACAGACATGATTAAAGCCATCCTGATATTTAACAACCACGGAAAGCCGCGGCTGATCCGATTCTACCAGTATTTTGTAAGTATTTGTGGGGGTCGCTGTTCAAAACATTAGCATTAATGCAACATTAACTATTGCTGCGTTTACTCATTGAGCAGGGTATTAGCTTTTGCCAGCTGGTGCATACTCCACATCAGAAATGTTACTTAGATCTCGTATTCATAAATATACGTGTGGGTGTGTAGTTGTGTGCGTGCGCGTTTAGTATGACTAGCGTTAGCTGGTGCTAGCTTGCAATGGTGTACTGTAGGGGAGCAAACGTAGCTAACAGCTAATCTAGCCCCTTTTTTAAGTGTCAGTTTCTCTTATTCAGGCCATATATAACAATGTATACTTCCCTCAGCAGTTTTAAACGGGTGTAACACACGCAGCTTGTGTGCTTTGTGCAAATACACCGTCACTACTTATGGGCTTAGTTCGTAGTAATCACTGATTAACTAGAGCTCATCAGTGCAGTTGTATTATTGAACATAAATCCAACCTGCTCCACAAGCAGCAGCGGTGGAAGGCTATTTAAGGCCATTTACTCAAGTGTTGTACTCTACATTTACCTGTACGATTAAGTTGCATTATTCTGATGGTGCCCGAGCCAATAGATCAATCAATTGAGGGAGGAAATTATCAGCAGAATACTCCATAATACTCGTTATAGTTGCGGTCCTTCCACTTCAACTACATCAGTAAAATCCAGTTTGTATATGGATGCATGTATAATAATGATGTAATTAGTATTATATATAATGGCATAACAGTCACAGACGCATTATCTGCATTAAGGGCTTTTACTTTTTGTTACTGAAAAACATTTTCCTGATTATACTTAAATACTTTGACATAAATAGCATTTCCAATGCAGGCCATTTACTTTTATTTATTTCTTTTTACACTGTGGTCTTAGTACTTTTACTTAAATTATCTGATTACTTCTGATTAAACATCACTCAAAACAATGGTCTGTGCGGTGACTTTCATTTCCCAGAATTGGTTGGCACTTAACAGACCATGCCACGTGTTTTCCCGCAGGCGGAGGAGATGCAGCAGCAGATCATTCGGGAGACCTTCCATCTGGTGTCTAAAAGAGACGACAACGTCTGCAACTTCTTGGAGGGCGGAAGGCGAGTACTGCTGTTTTTGGCTTCCATGCTGGACACAAAAAAAGTTGTAGTTTGACAAGGGAATAACAGAGCATGTATTTGCACCATGTGTGCTTCTAAAAAAAGATACTGTCAAGTGTGTTTTGAAACTGAAGCGCATGAGTCATAACTGTGTTATTATCCTCAGTCTGTCTTGCCAACTGCAGCTGCACAACTTCATCCACTAGATGGAGGCAAAGCGCACAAAATGTGGACGTGGACTTCTTTTCATTTTTCACATCAACTCATTTACATAGAAAACCCTGAATGTGAAAATTTACAGCAAACACTTATTTGTTTCAGTCTCATTTACACACGACACAAAGCTGGAACTTTCTCGTCAGGTGGCCTTTTATTTATTAAGTATCTCTTTCTTACAGTCTCATCGGCGGCTCAGACTACAAGCTCATCTACCGGCACTACGCGACCCTCTACTTTGTCTTCTGCGTGGACTCGTCTGAGAGTGAGCTCGGCATCCTGGACCTGATCCAGGTCAGCCTCTACTCTGTTTCCAAAGTGAAAAGAAGACTCTCTGGTCGCCTCCTCCCCTCAAGCTGCTTAACATGCTCCTTCCCATTATATTATCCTGCATCTGACGCATTTCGAGGGAATCAAAGCCGTTGCCTCCCCACTAGTTTCTTTTTAATGTCGGGGATCTGAGGAAATGAAACTTAACTCCACTGATTTCGATGGAAATCTCTCCGGGTGAGGTGGTAGGCCTAAAAAATAATAAAGATGTCTTTATTGCACTTAGGATAGCTCAGAAGATATGTAACTCACCCACAATAATTAGTGCCCATAAAAAGAACAAGCGATGCCTCTGACCGGCTCAGCTCTCCCACTGATCGCTGACACCACACGTTTTGTCATCGTCAATAAAAGGGACTTACGGCACGTGGAATAAAACACAGACAGAACATTGTATGTCTGAATCTTGTTGACTTAACCAACACAAAACCCTACAAAAGTAGGAATAGTTTCAATAAACAACCTGTAATTCATGAACATTGTTATCAATATTGGTTTTATTTGCCAAATTATTCGCTATTTCTTTTTTTTCTTTTTTTTTTAAATAAATGTTTAGTGTGAGACAGAACCAATGGCTTCCTGCAGAGTTTGGACCGTCTTCACTTCAGTCATTCTACAGATTTATAAGCACTATGCCAATTAATTATAATCGTTTTTTTAAACCCTCAAATATTCCTTTGTAAAATAACAACATTTGAACTTTATTTGGGGAGTGAGACTTTTGACTCTTCTTCTTCTTCTTCTTCTTCTTCTTCTTCTTCTTCTTCTTCTTCTTCTTCTTCTTCTTAATTATCATCATCATTCGTAGGTGTTTGTGGAGACGCTGGATAAATGCTTTGAAAACGTCTGTGAGCTGGACCTCATATTCCACATGGACAAAGTGAGTAAAAAAAGAAAGTATTCCAAGAAAAATCTTTTGCTGAATTCTATTTTTTAAATTAAAAGTCTGTTAGCACAGTGTGAACCATGTAGCCCAAAGCTATCTGTATAAGACCATGGGAGTGTTTGGTTCATGTTAACTCCATTGTGTGCGTGTGTGCGTGCGTGCGTGTGTGTGTGTGTGTGTGTGTGTGTGTGTGTGTGTGTGTTGAACAGACCTCTCCACGCAGCTGCTTTTCAGAAAAAGCTGCTGTAGTTGATCCAGTTCCTTTCTGTGTATGGGCCCAGAAAAGGTTTTTTAATACAGTAAATCTAACTGGGCCCTTGACATCATACATCATATTTCTTTTGTGTTTCCCCTCGTAAACAATATGGAATCTTTTTTCAGAAGGACCACAACAAGGGTCTCTTCTCTTCTCCACCTGCAGCTGAGCTCGGAGTGTTGCAGGAGACTAATACGCGCACGTCTACACGGCCATCTTGATTGCATTTTCCCAGCAGGAAATTGATGTCATGTGGTGCAGTGGGGTTTGGCCTGAGGAATGTTCCCAAGATGGAATTGGGAAATATTTCGACTCGAGACTTAAACCTTTAGCTTTTCAGACGACGTTCCTGCATCGAGTCTTAATACTCTGATGTTGGACTCATGCAGATTGATAAATTATAGATTAAAGCCCAGCCCTTAATGCTCTTGCAAGGACAAAATGAAGAATATAGCTTTAGGGAATACTGTACCTTGCTGATTACAAAGCGGCTCCACGCATGATTGCTCAAGTTCATCATCCTCAACTTGAGAGCAGTTCTGCAACAGAAGTCTCATGTTCCCCCAAAATACTCTCTGCCAATAGGAACTTGTGACTCTCGGTGTGTGGGAGTGAAATTGAAACTGCTACCTATGAGAGAGATGTTCCAGAGGGGACAGAACTCTCCCAACATTAGTTTTCTATTTGTCCCTCTATCGTTCCCTTTTTGTATCGGAGAAGCTCTAATGAGCCGAGGACTGTTTGGGTGCAGGATTGTGAACTGCCAAACATCTCACCCCTTCAAGCCCCTGACATCTGGCTGCAGTTTCTTCCACAGTTAAAGTTTTGAATCTGGCGTCATTCAAAGTGTTCTGCTGGGTTCAACTATGCGCTCTTTGGATGTTGGAGTCCAGTGACTGAAGCGCCGCGTGTTAACCGCTGCGTGGCGTCCATTCCGCAGGTCCATTACATCCTGCAGGAGGTGGTGATGGGCGGCATGGTGCTGGAGACCAACATGAACGAGATCACAGCCCAGGTGGAGGTGCAGAACCGCATGGAGAAGTCCGAGGTCAGTCGGTCGGCCCCGTCAGAGCGACAGAGTAAACGCCAACACCACAGTTACTATGAGCCTGCTAGCAGACCCGCTGAATCGCCGCCCGCGTCTCGGATACGATCGATGTTTCAAACAGGTCTGATGTTGATGAAAACAACTGACCAATCAGAGCTGAGCAGGCCAAGTGGCGAGGAATGTGAACATCAGCCTCCTACAGCGAGCAAGCTAGCGACATTCATGAAATGTGAAAAACAACATTATTTTTAAGTCAACTTACAAAAATAACAAATGTTTAAAGGACTACTCCACCTTTTCACTTGTAGTCTTCAACCCTAACCAAAGCCGACTCAAGTGACATCTCTTGAGGCAATTTCGATCAGACTTTGTGTTGCTTAAGACAGACATGCGGCAGGATTCCCAGAGGCCTGAAAACAGACTATTGGTGTTTAAACTTAGCACGTTTCTTTGATCCTTTGGAGGGAAAACTTTTAAGCTAACTACTTTTAGCAGCGGCAATATGACGGTCATAATGTATGCATAATGTGTTTATATAAGGCTGCCACCAGATGACGGTTAGTCTAGTTCAGCGTGACTGCTGGGTGGAGCAGTGAGTGGGACTCTGTTCAAAGGTAACAGAATCCGCCTGCCAGCACTTCTACAGCTCGTTAATTTGCATGTACCACAAATTTATGACTAGAAGAAAAGTGATGCAAACTGATGTTCTTACTGTTGTGACATTACCTAACTAACGGTGACCCGGTAGGGAGAGAAAAAAACACATAAAAAACGTATTATCTAATCTAAGGCATACTTTGAAAATGTTTGTCGGTTAAGTATGTTCAATATTGTAGGTGGACGAAAACATTTAAAACGTATTAGTATGGTGTTTATAACCTTCTTTCCTGACAGTAGCCACCCCCTCAGAAATAACAAACATATGTCAATAATTTAGCAGACGCTCTAATCACATCCAGATTGCGATTCACAGTGGCTTTAAAGGTGTTTTTTGTCTTTGTGCAGGGAGGTCTGTCGGCGGCTCCCGCTCGCGCTGTCTCCGCCGTGAAGAACATGAACCTGCCAGACATTCCCCGCAACATCAACATCGGAGACATCAATATCAAAGTGCCGAGCCTCTCCCCGTTCTGAACACGCGTCCCGCTGAGCTCCGCGGGGCTGATGTTCTCCTGATGCAGCTCCCCCAATCCACCCGGTTCTCTTGTTACCGCAGAGAAGAAGAAGAAGAAGATGAAGAAGAAGGTTTTCCATGTGTATTATGGGACCACAGCAGCTTATTCTCTCCCCACATTCCTATCTCCTCACTTAAACTGGCGACAAGCAGAGGATTGTTTTTTCAACAAGTTACTGATTAACGCCCCCGTCGCGAGGATTCGCACAATAATGTAAAGTTTGATTCTATATCCAGAGGATTTTTAATATATATATATATATATATATATATATATATATATATATATATATATATATATATATATATATATATATATATATATATACGTTTTCCCTGCTGTTCTCTATCTCTGTGTTCTATGTTTTTGTATTTCTCCAGTTGTTTTCCTACTCCCTCTGAAAAAGAAAAGACTGCGTTGACCCAGTGCCGATTTTCCTGCACGACTCGTCCAAATCTCTGACATTCATCAGCGGTCGTACCGCCCGGGGATTGAAAAGTTTCCCCTCTTGTCTGGAGCGAGCTTTGTTGGACTCGGCCAGTTCAACGTAATAAGATCTTTTGGCTTCAATGTTGGGTTGTAATTGCTCGAACACATCTTTATCTCCTGTGTGTCTGTGTGTGTGTGTGTGTGTGGAGTGGGATTTTACTCCCCTGCTTTCCTGTCACAACTTGTTTTCCTTTCCCTGTAATATATTGTGTCCCTGACATCCTCTGAGTTTTTTTCGAATGACATTACGGCTCTCCTGGGGGGGGGGCGCCTTGTGCTCAGTACGACAAATGTAAAGGCCGTCTAGTTCTCGCCAAGTTCGAATGCGCCGCGATACGGTCTTGCCAACATTTGTTCCGAGAGGCAACAGACGAGCTTTGCCTCGTTGTTTTTTGGGTCGTTCCGTGTTTCGATGCGTGTTAGTGTCTTTGTTGGCAGGTGTTTTGTGGCCGAGTTATATTTAGCCCGAGTTTCACTACTTCTTCCTGTCAAACCTGTTTGTGTCAAAGACGGTTCCCGCCGGTGTAAATTCAATAAATGAGAATTGCCCCAACACTGTGCATTGCTCATTCCACATTGAGTTTTTTTTTAAACCTTGTCAGCAGGTATGCTGAGTCACCGGTCTGTGGTCTGTGTTGAACCAGCATAACCAGTCGGCACACTCTGTACCTCCTGAGGATCTGAGTTCTTTCTGCTCAACCACAATGTCTTGTTGATACAGCCGCAGTCTTTCAGTTCCTCTCTCTCTCTCTCTCTCTCTCTCCCCCCCCCCTGCTCACTAATTTTGGGGATTTTTTTTTTTTGGAGGGAACTGGGGGGAAGGAATTGAAGGAGCTGTTCCCTCCCTGCATACCCATGCAAAACGTATGGTCGGCTCTCACCACCTCCCACATCCACCCTTACTGACAGCCTGCGAGTGTTTCACATCAGCCGCGGGATCATTTCAGTTCAACTTCTGCGTCTCACGCAGACTTAAACCAGAGCTCGCTGTGGACGTCCAGCTACACAATGTTTGGTATGTACTGTTCTCGCTAATGTTAACGTTTCAAACCTGCTGCATGCCAAGTTTGGAGTTCTTTTCAGCTGCAGTTTTGTGTCTGATATTGCCAGCCGGCGCCTTCGCTTTCCAGCCTGTTGGCATCTGGTGCATTGTTGAGCCGAAGAAGTATTCTCAGAATTGGTCTGCAACTAAAGGATCCCCCCCCAACCCTCCTGACGGTTCACGACTGGTGCTTGAATGCAGTGGAGACATAATGCACCCACTGGGGAATGCCGTGTCTGAAACTGAATGATCACAGGCCTTTTGGTTTTAATTCAATGCAACCTTTAACAATGCTGGTAATCACTGTTTTAGTAGTATGCAAATAGTTTGACTTGTTGGCTCTGCTGAGGATAAATTTTTGTCAACAGCCGGGGGCTGCACAGAAGGTAAACTCTGCAACTCTCGCAGCTGGCCGTGTGTGTCAGTACAGTGTGTAGTGGGGAACACACAGAGCTGATAGTGTGGGTCACAGGTTCATGTGCAGTTAGAGAGAAAATGCGTAAAGCGTGCTAAAAAGTATTTTACCGTTGCATTCCTGAGATACGATTAACAGGGGATCTGGTGGAAAACCAGGCCAACACAATTAGTAAGTTTTGCTGTTGATAGATTTCTCGATACAAACCAGATTAAGTTCTACGGTGCAGGGCAGGTGTCCAGTTTAAGTCCTTCCCAGATGTATTAATTCCACGCGCCACGAGCAGCATATCTTAACCATTTTAACTGCTGAACTTTTAATGCCAAAAAGATCCAAATATGTGCGCGTGGCACATGTTTATAATCATATGCGAACAAAGGAGTCATTGTGCTGGTTTGGACCCATGAGAAAGCAAACACCACAAACACCACATGGCTCTTGTCATTTTTGTACTCCATGTAAATGTGTGACATGCTATCGACATGAATTTGCATGACATTGTGTGTCACCTTGAAGAACCATGAAGTAATGTTTTACTTTTAGCACAGACTGCACCTGGAACAGACTAGGTGAAGTTGTATATCTGCAACGTAGACTGTGAGGACAACATATACGTTACGACGAGCACAATCTTACCCGTTATTAGAAATAAAATTAAAAAAATAGCTAATTCTGTTTTCAGGCAGACGATAGATTGAAGGCAAATCGCATCAATTACATGTTTGGTAAACATGTTAAGAAGAGCTTAATTCGTTCGCTATCTGTTGTTTTACCGTGTAACAAATTGTGCAATCGACATTTCAGTCTAAACAACATATAAACAGGACGTAACTACAAAAACATTGCTGAAAACTAAGCCCAAACACAAAGCCTAGCGCGCTAGTTTAAGCAGATGCTAGCATGAGCTGAAACTAACGCTAGATTTGTTTCTTTTTTTTCAAACATTTTCTCCACATCGTTCAGCGAATGACTTTTACAGACTTTTAAGAGACAGACATATATTTCAATTAACTTTGTTAGTCCCCGTAACGAAACGAGGCAGCGACCAAATCTATTCATGATGGAGAAAAGCAGCAGCGAAACTCTTGCTAAAGCTAACTAGCAGGTTAGCGGCTTGCATGTGGTGTGGTTAAGCACTTAAGTACAAAATTGTGAATTGATAAATGATATTGAATTCAATATACATATCAACAACTGTGAGGGCATATATGCACCCTAAAATAGTCGGCCTAAAAAAACACAGACCATAAAGGTAAAACCAGCTTTCTATTGTGTTTTTTTTGTCGTGACAATTTGCCCTCTTTCTCTCAACTTCACTGCTTCTGTCGCTCCAGCCTTCTGCATTCGTACTGGAGATGTTTTCATCTCTCAGACGCTGCATGAAGCCGCATGGCTCAGGGAATGTTTATCAGAGAGGGGTCCGAGAATGTCTATGTTTGTGTGGTTTTGGTTTGCAGACTTCCGTCGGATTCACATCCATCTTTTCCAGATGCATGTTGAGTGATGAGTTTAATCATCAGAGATCTTTGTTTTTGGTGGCTGAAGGACTCAAAGGATTGATCCTTAGATAGCTCTGATTAAGTGGATCCAGATTTTATGATTTGATGCTTTCATTTATTGCGGACTTTGTAAGATTTCTGTATATTGTATTTAAAGCTTTGTACTTTTTTTCCACAATAAATGTGCAATGGAATTATCGGTCTGCGAATAAAGCCTAAAAACAGATTCAAGGAGTCTTCAGTCAGCAGAGGTAAACTTGTTTCCAAATGTAGATTAATGTTTATTCATGTTATGTTGGAGCCTCTCTTTATCCTAAAGCTTGTATCATAAAGTCAAGAATAAACACGAGTCAAAGATTGAATTTTCTGTACAATGCAGAATGTTGTCATCAAACCAACCTTTTCCATTTAGAAAAATGTCAGAATAAAACTTCACTTCTGGGTGTTTCTAGTGATGTAAAGGAATCACCTGTGTGCAATCAGATAGGAAGTAAAGGACGGATGCTTTGTCAGCAATTTGTACTTCGAATGATAAAAAGGAAGTGTGATTTGAGTTTCCTCTCCAGCTGATCCCAGTGCAGTTACTAACAAAGGAAAGCAATTTTGATCACTTATCCGTGTTGAGCCTTTATAATCTGCAGTATATGAGTTGGGACTGTATATATAAGGCCAGCCTGCTGCGAACATCAAAGAAAGTCAAGGATAAATGTCAGCTGTAAATGTTAATATTGGATTAGATAACTGTGATGGCTGTAAAGAAGTGATAAGGTCTGTTTCTTTCCGAGTCATCCTTAGTTGTGAAATAATCCAGATACTGTCCTGCCAATTTTCCGCCCTGTTGGTTATTGTTTCAACCAAAATAAATGACACGCAGAAAAGTTGGTGCCAAAGTCAAATGGAAAATACATTGAGCGAAAATATGTTACACCCGACACATTTATCACAGACGGCAATCGAGGATGTGCGCAAGGTGGAAACTAGAGGCCGCGAGGTCATCATATCTTTATTAATATTTACAAATAAGGCTGTTTGCTGGAAACCAGGATAAGATAAGATAAGATAACCCTTTATTAGTCCCACAGCAGGGTAATTTAGAACTTATAATTACAGTTAAGTGGGAAAACCACTCTTCCTCTCATCACAGGTTAAAAGCACAGGCCTCTTTTTTACACAAAATATATACCAGATGTGTTGCATTGACGAAAAACACTCATAATAGAGATGCCTGCAGAGTAAACAGTTAGACAAACACAGGTTTAATTTAGTATTCGTGAACCATGTGATGCAGTTAACAAATAGCGGTTGTGAATGTGTCTTGTAGATTTTCTGGTGGCAGACATTTTTAAAACTCTGTTTTATTAAGGCCAGTTGAGGATGCTGGTTTTATGTGTTTATTATAATTACTGATGATGCGTGTCTAAAATGTGATGATGACATACTTGCAGCGTAAGAATAGACTGCGATGCCAGTTTTAAACAACACTGATTGAGCACTATTTCTAAAAGCTGCTGAGTTGCAGACTAAATGACCGAGGTCTTCCCATCTTTCCGTTTCTCCTCAGGTCATATGAAAATGCCTTTTTTGCCATGTTAATAGCTCAGCCATTAACTGAGGAGGGAAGAGACCTGCTGTGCTGGACAAACACGGACTGAGACCCCGCAGAGTTCCTCTCCGCTCTCCTGACTCGGACATGCGGAAAGTCTACTATATCAGCAAGAATGTGGGCATCGGGTTGCTCGTGCTGGCGGCCATTGCTCTGCTCACGATCATAGCTCTGTCCATCGCCTACGATAAGGAATGTCCCAGCAATCGAGGCAGTCAAGGAGGCGGAGCAACTGACGGCACCGCCGCGCCCATCACCACCCCCGTCCCACCAAATGAGCCCTGGGACCGCTACAGGCTCCCAGTGGCCCTTGTTCCCGTCTCCTACAATGTCACCCTGTGGCCCCGGCTGAAGCCCGGAGAGGACGGCATGTACATCTTCACGGGGAAGTCGGCGGTGGTCTTCAGATGTGTGAAGGAGACGGACCTCCTCATCATCCACTCCAACAAGCTGAACCTCACCCGCTTCAACGGGCACCACGCTGTGCTGACGGGCCCGGGTCGGGCCGCCGCGCCCGCCATACAGAAGTCCTGGCTTGTGGAGAAGACGGAGTATCTGGTGCTTCAGTTACGCAGCAGACTAGCTGTGGGAGCCACTTATGTGCTTCACACTGAATTTAAGGGGGAGCTGGCAGATGACCTGGAAGGCTTCTACAGGAGTGAATACATCGAGGATGGTGTAAGGAAGTAAGCAACGGCGTAGCATCATGGCACATCATCATTGCGCTTGTAATGGCGACAGTTCACCCCAAATGTTTGTTCTTTTACCTGGTATGCTATTCATCAATTGTTTTGGTGCGAGTTGCCTGGTGTTGGAGACGTCAGCTTGTGGTGCCCAAAGCACCAAAGACCTATTTTCTTGTGCTGCCACATCACGATGCAGAAGGAATTGCGCTTCTACTCATGGTCAAGTAACCGTGCGAGATGCACCGCTTAATGGTATCCTCCTTGGCTGAGCTGTGACGTTAGCTCGGTGCTAGGCGAGCTCGCAGCATCGACTGTAGATACACGCTCGCCTCTGCGCGGTGATACGGTTGAAGTTTGGTCAAAAGAAAAATAATTCCCGTGTGTAAAGCGAGAAGAAAAAAAAATGTGTATTATCTTGAGTGACCATGATTTCTGAAAAGAGACATTGCTGTTGAGTTTTTCAAAATGTTTTTTTTTTGGCGCTTTGAGCACCACAAGCCAAGCCGAGTGCCAAACAGTCCCATTATATTTAGATGCAGGGCGGACATATCTACGGTCAATATCTCCAAAACTGGGCGACTCACACTAAAACTATCCAGATTGATGAATAGCACTACAGGTAACTGTGGGGAAAATGTGTATAATTGAGTTTGGGGTGAACTAAGACTGAATTGCCTTGGCTCCAATGTTCCTCTTGGTTTATTCGTATTCCACCTCGTTGCTGTTTATTTTGTGCAAATGCTTAATTGGAACATTTTGCAGAGTCGTTGCTACCTCGCAGATGCAAGCCACGTATGCCAGGAAAACCTTCCCCTGCTTCGACGAGCCCGCCATGAAAGCCGTCTTCAACGTCACCATCATCCACGACCAGCACACGGTGGCTCTGTCCAACGGCATGGAAACTGGTTGGTGTCAGAAACATAAAAAAAACAGTCCTTTTTTTAAAATGTTGTTACGTCACAAATTTCTTGAGAAGCTGAGTCGTTGCAAAAGTTGTAAAGTCACAGAAAAACACAATTGCAAAACGACATAAATGGTGTTCTGGAAGATGTATGACGTGTTTGCGATAAGAGTCACTTTCAGGGCCGAGTGTGTTATGTGTGAATAATTGATAACTTAGACATGTAATGGGAAAATCAGCAACTAGATGCTGTTAATGCTTTAATGAGTGTCAGAGTCTAACTTCCCCCTCTTTAAACAGGCTCTGCAGACTCTGTCATTGACGGCGTGCCTGTCAGAGTGACGACGTTTGAGCCCACAGAGAGAATGTCCACATATCTGCTGGCGTTTATTGTCAGTGACTTTGTGAACATTCAATCAACCCAAAACAAGAATTTGTTGGTAAGGCATTTTGGTTCCCTTCATCTTTTGTAACTACCAGTGTGGTCAGCATCCAAACTAATTTGCATCGCCGTACAAACAACCCGTGTTAATGAGAGTCAGCTGGATTACATTCCTGTGACTCTGGAATAACAAAATGAAAGGACTCTTTTTTTTTTTTCACCACGTCAAAGCTGCCTCATTCTTTGCAGATCCGAATCTGGGCTCGAAGAAAAGCCATAGATTACAGGCAGGGTGACTATGCTCTCAACATTACAGGGCCGATCCTTCGGTTCTATGAGCAGTACTACAACGCAACATATCCGCTCTCCAAGTCAGGTAGGTCGACTATGCGTCAACCATTCAGCTGGACAGAACAAACATGAGCCAGCTTCAAGCTGGAACCACGGCAAGCTTTGAAGTAAAGCATGTCAACATGTAAATGTTTTTAGGTGTGTGTCATATTCACCCTCTGCAGGTCATTAACCAGAGTGGAAATTTGACCTAATGATGGTGCCTTAAAGGAAATGAAAGGACTATAAAAGTCCTCATCATTCATCCTGAGGGGAAAGTGAATATCATAAGTTTGATGACAATCCATCCAACAGTTTTCACTCACAACCACAAATGTAAACCTCCTGGTGGCAGGTAAAGGAAAAAGTCAGAGGATCACCAAAGTCATCAGGGTTTATCCTCTGAGGGCCAAGAATGTCTTTCGCAAGCGTGGCTAAAAAGCAGAAGCGAGACAGCACAACATACATGTTCTCCTGAATATTGTCGATAGATAGACGATGAATCAATACCTTCAAAGGGTTAATAGGTCCCTCGGGGGTGAGTTAATTAATTCCAGAGCATTCCAACCTCACATTTTTTTTCAAATTTGTACCAACTTCAGCTATTTAATTTACACCTCGTGGATGATAAACTACCATCAAACTGAAAATCTATTGGGATCAGATGAATACCAAATTCACCAGTGTACCCTTATTGGAAAACATCCTAATGAGGTAAAATGAAAGAGCTGAAGAATCTTCAGATTTTTTGATGCATTTCTTCTCATCCCCAGATCAGATCGCTCTGCCTGACTTTAATGCTGGGGCAATGGAGAACTGGGGTCTGGTCACATACAGGGAGACGGCCCTGCTCTTTGACCCCATCATGTCCTCAACTGGAAACAAAGAGAGAATTACAACTGTGGTCTCCCACGAACTCGCACACATGGTAGGCCGCAATATTCCTGACCATTTGCTATCTGATCCAGTTGAAGCAAAACATATTTTATAGTAAGTTGAAATAGCCGTTTATTGGCAGGACGCTCGTTCAGTCCAAACTCAATCTCAGCTCTACTTTAGTAATGTTGTAAACGTACATTTAGCCAAAGTACTCAATATCCTTTTGCAAAGGCGGATGACAGATCACCACCTAGGGACAAATTAGTTCCACTTTCGGTCAATTCTATTAAAAACCTGACATCATCAGTGATGTGAAACTCTGTGGTTGGGGTGTTTTCTTAAGCTCGTTATATTTCTTGGGAACTCTGGTGGTAATTTTGCTCAATTGGTCATCGGTTCCCTGAAGCTAAACGGAGACATGACTGTTTTCTGTGGAAGAAGTCTCTAACGCTTTACTCATCATATATATATTTTTTTTTAGTGGTTTGGCAACCTGGTGACTCTGCAGTGGTGGAATGACCTGTGGTTGAACGAGGGCTTCGCGTCATATGTGGAATACCTCGGAGCGGACCACGCTGAGCCCACCTGGAGCATTGTAAGCTTGCTAATTGTATTTCGGGGATCAGTGACGTCCTAACGGCACAGGTTGGGTCAGAAAGCCTCTTACTCATCCCTCTGCTCGGCTGCAGAAAGACGAGATCGTACTGTCCGACGTGCATAAGGTGTTCGCTGTGGATGCCCTGGCCTCCTCCCACCCGCTGTCCCGTAAAGAAGAGGAGGTCAACACCCCCGCTCAGATCAGCGAGATGTTCAACACCATCTCCTACAGCAAGGTTTGCTTTTCTGACAAGATCCCATACCTGATCTGATGTAGGATCTTATACGAATATCTTCTTATACGTATTTAGTAAGGAGCCCAGAGGATTGAAAATACTCCAAAATGAGGCAAACCATTGTGAGATTGTTTTTTTTATTGTCCCCTTATGTGCAGTTTTACCTGATTTATTAATGCACTCTTTTTCAAATGCATTTAGCACAAACACCCAAGAAAACTATAACACCTTTAAAAGCGATGATATTCAGTGTGATGAGTCTTTTTTCCACAAAAAAATCGTTTCATAACCTGAATCAGGAGCTCCCTGGCCTCATCTTGGAAACATCTTGTTGTAATATATTGGGTTTGATGCAAAATACTTGGCTGATACGAGAAGTTCAAACCAACCATCCGATATCTGGTGGTTTCTGTGTGTCTGGTGTTGTCAGGGAGCGGCGGTGCTCAGGATGCTGTCAGAGTTCCTCACTGAGCCAGTGTTTGCCAAAGGACTCAGTGTGAGTATTAACTCTGTTGAAGGGCCTCATCACTTAGTGTGTGTGTGTATGCAAGCGCTAGATACATAACCAAACCACATTCATTGATTCATCCTGGTGTGTGTGTGTCGCTGTTTCTTCTCAGTCGTACCTGAACACATTCGCCTTCAGCAACACAGTGTACACGGACTTGTGGGACCATCTCCAGCAGGTCGGTACAGTCAATACCTTTTATATGCCACCTGGCAATGAGTCTCTGGCTGCGTTTCTTCTTAAATTCTCGTGACTTTTTGTTTGTCAGGCAGTTGATAACACACCAGGAATGCATATTCCTCACACCGTTCACGACATCATGAACCGCTGGACTCTTCAGATGGGCTTCCCAGTCGTCACCATCGACACCCGGACAGGAAGTATCACCCAGAAACACTTCCTGTTGGATCCAGAGTCTGTTGTGGACAGGCCTTCTCAGTTCAAGTAGGAATCATGTTTGAGCTTGAAGTGTTTGAACAAAAAGGTGCAGCGGAGGCTCATTGGAAAGTTATTAGCTTTGCAAGTATTTGGTCATACACTGGAAGTTTTGGAAATGTTGAAAAGTAGACGAAATGTACAAAGACCACCAAAGCTATCACAATACATCATGTGGGTGACATATATGTAACCAAATGTCATGTCAATCCATCAAATGGTTGTTAAAATATTTAACCCAAGTACACAAATGTGAACCATGTGGTGGGGCTGGATGAAAAAAAGTTGGTCAACAGGATGAATTCTCTGGGAAACCATGAATATCTGTGCCATATTCCAAGGCAATCCACTCAAAAATATAACAGAAAGACCGACCAATGTATTTTGTATAGTCCAAAATCACAGATTTGCCTCAAAGGGCGTTACAATCTGTAGATATCCTACGTCCTATGTCCTAGGACCCGGCCATTGTGATCCCTAGAGCCATGCCGCTAGCATGGCTAGGAGCCATCGTTGTGCCCCTTTGTCACTCACCATCTCTATCTGTGTCGGTCCAGTTACACGTGGTTCGTCCCGATCAAATGGATGAAGACCGGAGTGGAGCAGCAGCAGTACTGGCTCCTTCGAGCGACAGGTACTCTCATAGTAACACCCATTTCTTTTCTGTATTAGATCTGAATGCTACAGAAGAAAAGGCTTCCGACCAGAATAGTTGACAATCCCTGTTCACGGCGTTCAACTGAATATTTTGCACATTCTTTAATATTTCCCTTCAGACTCCAACGCTCTGATGAGAGTTTCGGGAGAGGACTGGGTGCTGGCCAACACCAATGTCGTCGGGTACTTTAGGGTGAACTATGATCTTGACAATTGGGATCGTCTCCTCTCCCTGCTCAACACCAACCATCAGGTGAGTCGCATGCCATCGCGCGGACGTTTTTCATCCCGTGCAGTGACGGTTTTCTTTGTGTTGGTTTGTGTGTGTCAGATGAATACAAATAGAGAGGACGTGGCTTTTTGCAGCGCCAACGGCTGTTGTGTCTGCGTATTTCGGGCTTGGTGGTCTGTGTATGTGAATTTGAACATGGACTTGTTGGCCTGTGTCGTTTCTTTCAGGCCTTATCGATCATCAACAGAGCCCAGATCATCGATGATGCGTTCAACCTAGCGAGGTAAAACGAAAACAAAAAATTTCTTCGGTATTAAATCCTTTACACGTTGGATCTCTGCAAATAATGGGTTTCCTTTGTTCAGAGCCAAGATAGTCAATACAACATTGGCCCTGTCAACAACCAAATACCTGTCCAAGGAAAGGAAATACATCCCCTGGGAGTCCGCGCTGAGAAACCTCGACTACTACATCCTCATGTTTGACCGCACTGAGGTCTACGGAGCTTTACAGGTTGGTACTCCTTTACTGTGAATACCAATGCTGTGTGCACACTCACAGGGGCAGAAGCAACACAACGGCCAATTAAATGGCACTTGGCCAAGAACATTTTTTATGCCTCCATACTGGCGATAACCGTGGCTGGAGCTTATATGTTTTACATTTGTCCGTCTGTACATCGGGTGCATCCTCGTGAACGTAGTGTCTCAGGAGTACCTCAAAGGAATTTCTTCAAATTTGGCGTAACCATTCAATCGGGCTCAAGGAGGAACTGATTAGACGGTAACGATCAAAGTCAGTCACCGTGACCTCACAAAGTATTTTTAGCCCAAACTCAAGAATTCATGTGACTGGCTTCCATTGAAATGTCCTCGTTGCCTGTTTCTGTGTCCCTCTGAGTGTGAACATAGTATAACAGGAGAAATGGGTGTAAAGGGAAAGTGTAAAACAGCTGGACGTAAAAACTACTGCTGATGTATATTTTTATTTTAGCTATACCTCAAGAAACAAATCCAACCACTTTTTGAGCACTTCAAGATGATTACAGCTAACTGGACCAAAGTACCTTCAGGACACACTGACCAGTAAGGATTTGTATACCAGAGGATGTATTCTTTAAAGCAAAATGCAGGTGACTTACCATTTGGTGACGTGATTCCATTTAATTCAAATATTTCATTCAGATTGCTAGCTTTTCCACAACTCTCACGCTGCGTATTGTCATGCCATATCGCCGTTTTCCCGCATTTTCTCAAACGTCCCCCTTCTCAGGTATAATCAGGTCAATGCTATTGGAATAGCCTGCCGCATGGGTGTGCAGGGGTGCAGGGAGCTGATCAAAAGCTGGTACAGCCAGTGGATGGAAAATCCACAGCACAACCCGTGAGTACAGAGCAGCTGAAGTGTGTTTCCGAATTTCCTTTTCCCACAATTTGACTTGCTGTCGTAATTAGCCAGAAAGCCAAAAGACAGCCCGTAAAACGACTGCATTAACGTCAGTTGTTCCACATCGGCTGCATGTGTGGAGAGAGAGTCTGCGTGTTTGTTTTCATTCTTTACTCTACTAAATGTATGAAGGTAAATTAATGCCATTAATAAAGAGCACAAAAGAGCTCCACGCGAGCGCGCAAATCAAACAGTTCTGCGCTTAATTTACTTAAACGAGCGCTTTTACATCACTCCGCAAGCGCAACTTTGCTCGCGTGAGAGCAACTTTTGCTCACGCGAGCGCAACTGTTGCTCACGCGAGCGGGGATTTTGCTCGCGGAGTGATGTAAAAGCGCTCGTCTAAGTAAATTAAGCGCAAAACTGTTTGATTTGCAAGCTCGCATGGAGCTCATTTGCGCTCTTTATTTATGGCGTTAATTTGCCTTCATACGTGTGTTTACCTTGATGTCGACCAGGATCCACCCCAACTTGAAAGGCACAGTTTACTGCAGCGCCATAGCCTTCGGGGGTGTGGAGGAGTGGGACTTTGCCTGGAGAATGTTCAAGAACGCCACTATTGCCTCCGAAGCTTCCAGGCTCAGGGCGGCTTTAGCCTGCACCAAAGCACCTTGGTTGTTGAACAGGTACACGCAACATCCAGTCAAGTATTCACCTTCGAGGAGTTTGTGAACGAGACACTCGGATATGGATGTGCTCTAGTAGAGAATTGTTATTTATTCAGCAGACCAGTTGTTTCACAGGTTTTCTGTACTTTTCACTGACTTTCACAGGTTTTCTGTACTTTTCTGAGACATTTCTTGTAGCATGTGAGACTAGGATTAGGACTAGGAGACTAGGATGTGAGGATTTAACTTTTGCTAAACAGCATTCACTTTGACCACGAGCCACAATGACACGACAATGACACATAAAACCACAATTATTTTTTTTCTTGTGTTGGAACATCCTTAAAAGGGAAAATGCACTCAACACAGCAAGTTTATCGAATGATTTTCTACCAAATGTATTTTTTAATAAAAAAACATGTTTCGGCTGATCCAGGTATCTGGAGTACACTCTCGACCCAAATAAAATCCGCAAGCAAGACGCCACATCTACCATCCAGTACATCGCCAGGAACACTGTGGGGATGCCGCTGGCCTGGAACTTTGTCAGAGCAAAATGGAGCTACCTTTTCAAGCAGTAAGAGCATCCATACAATCATCAATAACCCTATATTAACTGCTTCTTAGTCTTTTTGACAGCTGGCCCCGCGACCCTAATGAGGAGAAGCGGTTCAGATAATGGATGGATGGATGGTGTTTGGTCTGTCCACGCCATCAGACTTAACTCTTTCTTGTTTACAGGGACTTTTATCTGGCGTCAGACACAACAGGATATAACCCAGTATCCCTCCGCTGAGCTCCATCATTATATCACGACACCTTTCAAGTGAACGGCATCTTTCTTTTCTCTGTTAGGTATGGAGGAAGATCATTTTCCTTCTCTGGTCTCATCAACGGGATCACAAAGAGATTCTCGACAGAGTTCGAGTTAAAGGAGGTACGCAGTCACAACCACGCTGACATAAACACGGCATTTCCCCGAGGGGATTTAGAGCAAAAGAAAGGCAACAAATGTATGTTTTGTTTTTTTCCCCCCTCCAGCTGATTAAATTCAAAGAAGACAACCTCCATGTTGGTTTTGGCTCGGCCACCTTGGCCCTGGAGCAGGCTATAGAGAAGACCACAGCCAACATCAAATGGGTGTCAGAGAACAAAGCCCATGTGATTAAGTGGTTTAATGACGAGTCCAAATGAGAACACTGGGGCGCTCAGAATGACACGCTTATTGTATTTGCACCGTCATCAGGGAGACGTGAGGAATGACAATCACTATAATCATCTTCCTCTTGGAAACAGTGGCGCAAAGTCAACTGAAACTCACTGGTCATCCACTCACTTGGAAAGCGTCAGAAATATGATGAGCAAAGAGCCCCGAGTGTCAATAGCAATCAGTGTAGCTACAATACATTTTCTGTTTTATTCTCAGATCCATGCAATGCACCCAATGGAGCTAATTCATGACGGGATGTTAACTTGTAAATTAACCTTCCATGCAGCTTCTTGTACTGTCATTAACAAAAAGTCCCTCTCAATGTTAAGTCGTTCTCAACATTGGACGTCTTTCCATTGAAAATCCATTTGCCACTCTTGTAGGAGAGAGAGAGTTTGGATTTTTATTAAGCTTCTTGTTGTTGTTTTTTCAAACTTGATGATTAGATCATAGATGATTGGACGAGATGGTGTACTAGTTGTCTTCCAAGTTTATGCAAAGACTCCAATGAGAAATAAATCAGAAGGGCTCAGAAAAACCTGATGCCTGTGTCTATTTTTCTGCACGCAAAAGGGATTCCCAGGTCTCTGATGGTCACTCTTCACGTCTGTGTTTAATGCTGTGATAGAAATGAAAGTTTTCCAAGTCCATCTGTGTGTGTGTGTGTGTGACTCCACTCCTTTGGCAATCTGCTCTGTCAGCACTATATCAAAAACTGGAAACGAAATCTTCCAGGAAATTCTCATTTCAACATGTTATGACAGTAAACTCTGTATAGTTGAACATAATGAAAAGGTCAAAGACGTCTCTCTGTCACGGTTCACAGGGAGTACGTATGTACTGCACAGCCTGGGAAAACAGTTGTGTAATGCCTTCTTTGGCTTTTGAGTAGGGAAAAATCATGTTGAGGTATGAAAAATGCACATTTTAGACAAGCATTGAGTATGAAATGTGTATGCCCAACACAATTTCACTGCATTTCATGCTAATGTGGAACAGGAAGTCCCCAAAGCTCCTTTTGCTTTACAGGCAGAAGCTCATCACTTTGAATTATCAGCCAGAAAAAGCAGATCCAATGGTTTCAAAAGCGTCCCTGCATCATGTTCAAGGTAGCTTACAACATGGTGCATGCTGAAAGGATGAAGTGCGTCGGCAATGTAATGCTCTGTCGGACCGCTCGCTGTCTCACTCACGCACTGCGTAGTCCAGCGCAGTAAATACATGGTTGGGAAGTAAGACAAAGACATTTGCTTGGATTTGGACAAAACCCCTCTTTTGGGTTTAAGAAAATAATCATGGTTCGGCTCAATAAATAAGTAAAAATAGAAAACACGTCATAAACATCACAAATGTAAATCTGGGACACGGAATTCGGTCTTTCATAAAGTGACTATGAACTCGTGGTATTTTACTTTTAACTCAAAAATACTTTAGTACATTTTGTCACTTTGTGACAAAAACTGAACTCCACAATCAGCAGGTGGAAAGTTGTATGTAATCTAAACTAGCTAAATGCAAAGTAAGCCAATTACCAAGCAAGTGGTTTCATGTCATTGCATTGTAGCGTACATTGTTTTTTAGGTGGGGCGATTAAATATGACGCAGAACGAAGAGTTTGGTAGAATTTGAAGGCTTCTCCGACATGTCAATACCGTGTTTTCTTATATTTTTAGACCACCCTTACGTCACTCTGTTCACATAAGAAAGGAGTGAAGTTGAAGCAACGCGTTAAAGGAGCTCAATGGAAGCAGCAAACTCATCTTACGCTTCCTAAATTGTGAAAACTTTTCTTTTGCCTTTGAAATTCCTGAAAATATCTCCATTTTTCTCTGGTGGATGGTTCGATACATTAATTCTGCTCCGTTTGCTGGCGGATTTTCCGCCATGTGTATCCTCTAGCGCCACCTTCAGACCAAACCACACTCCAGGCCAGTTCATTCGCCCCAAAGGTGATGGAAACTTTGCATTTCCATATTAGCGAGAGTTTTCAGTTAAAAGCTGACGCTTCATGTTTTCCTTTCGTTATCGGGCGAGAGTAACATCGCACGATCATCAAAATGATTTGCACATGTATTTCTTCTTGTGTCTGGACACCATACTCCAAATGCCATGACGTTTGGAAGACATTTCTGTGGCAGCTGTGTTGACAAAGGGGTTCTTGCACCAAACATGTTCTTTCGACTTAACTGCTGGAATGTTTTCCATTCCTTGAAGCCACAACTGTTTGGATCAACCGACGCAAACCAAAGAATAGTTTATGCCGTTTTGTAAACCCTCCTTTATCCCATTTCATTATGCAACTCTGGCTTCTTTCACATCGGCAGATCTGTATACAGTTCACATTTGCAAATTGTATACACACACACACACACGCACACACACACACACACACACGCGGTTCTACTGTATTTCACACGATTTACAGTAGTGCACAAATAGAAATCAGCGTTTAAAGAGGCCTTCATTCAGAGCCATTTTGCTGGTGTAAAGTTCAAAGATTAGATAGGGCTCTCTCTCTTATCTCAAGGACTTTTTACAAATCAGTGTTTTGATCGTTGAGCTTTCCCCCCCCCCAACCCAGTAAATCAACCATTAACTCTGGGCTGAATCTAACAAGGCAGGGGCATAAATAGCCATCCCGTTCTTCCACCTGTCTCCTTTTCCTCCGGTGAAGACATGGGGAAAGGCTTCTTCCTCAGCAAAGCTGTGGCGGTGACCTGTGTGGTCGCCGCCATCGGCGCCGCAGCCACCATCATAGCCCTTTCCGTGGTGTACGCTCAGGAGAAGTCAAAGAATGAAGCGGCGCCGCAATCCACCGCCGGCCCGAGCACCGCCGGCCCGAGCACCGCCGGCCCGAGCACCGCCGGCCCGAGCACCGCCGGCCCGAGCACCGCCGGCCCGACCACGCCCTCCACCCCGAAGGAGCCCTGGCAGCGGTACAGACTCCCAGACTCCCTCGCTCCCGTCTCCTACAATGTCACCCTGTGGCCCCGGCTGGAGCCCGACGCGTTCGGCCTGTTCATCTTCACTGGACACTCCACGGTGGTGTTCAGGTGTGTGAACGAGACCGACCTCATCATCATCCACTCCAACAAGCTGAACTTCACCTCCTTCGAGGGGCACCTCGCCAAGCTGAGGGGCCTCAGCGGAGAGGCGGCGCCCGGCCTGAAAACCACCTGGCTGGAGACTCTCACCCAGTACCTGGTGGTGCAGCTCAACGGGCCGCTGAAGGCCAACAGCACGTACGAGCTCTTCACCGAGTTCGTTGGAGAGCTGGCCGACGACCTGGGAGGATTCTACAGGAGTGAATACTTGGAGGATGGGGTGGAAAAGTAGGATCTTCCTTTTCATCTCGATTTTATTATTTAATTCGTTTTCAATATGTTTGGTTCAGTTCTGAGAATAAGGGCAATTTTACACAATGTGTAAAGATGAATGTGTCGTAATATACTTTGAAGTTTTGTCTGTTAGCTTAGCTTAGCATGTAGATTAGAAACGGGGGGAAAGTTCTCGCCAGACTTTGTACAAATGTGGCAAAATTCTACCCAAACCTCGAGATCTCACACAGCAACACATGTTTCTTGCATGTTGAGTCAGTGCAAAAAAAAACATAGTGTAAAAAGGCCAATTCATCTGTTTCCAGTATTTGTGCTAAGCTAAGCTTGCTGTAGTTTACTGTATTGTACAAACATGAGAGTGGTATCCATTTACTCGTTTAACTTTAGGTACAAAGGCAAATTTATGTATTTCCCAATACATATCATATTTCTTTAATTGGATAAGAATAATGATTAGTCAACGAGAGAAGCCTGTCTCCACTATTTGAATTACGTTTTGTTTAAATAAAAATGTATATGGTGGGCTGATAATAACAAGGAACATTTCTTGACCAGCTCAATGGATAAAATAAGGAGAATAGAAATTATTTGTGGTATGTGTTTGTTGATTTTAGAATGACTTCAGTACAGTTTTTTATAAATTAAACCCAACAAATTAAAAAAACTAAAATATTTTTGTTTTTTTAAACTCTCTTGCACAAAAACAAAGAATTTAAATGTTGTAGTGTTATATTGACAGGAACGATGTGTAAGATTAGACATATTGTCACTTTTCTTACTCCAAGAGTGTGACACTGAAATACCAAACAACTGCATTCCTTATATACAATCAAACATCACATTACACACCGAACTCTCTGTCCTCACCTTAAAAATAAATGCCGGTGATTTACATTCAGTGAGGTATCCAGATATCAACCCTTTAGTTTGTGTGTCTTATCTTGTCAGATAATTATATTCTCTATTGATGCAACAAAAAACCCAACTTCTTTCCCACGGGTTACATTACAGCCAACCGTGGGAAAGGCTCTTTCCTCACCAAGGGAGGTGTACAAAACAATCACTTAATTCCAAAATGACTAGAACACATTGAACCGGGACTATCTGGACGTGTGACCAAAGTGTAGTAACATTTGATGTGTTAATTATTCTGGTTTCGTGTCTGCTATCGTCAGGGTTGTGGCCACAACTCAAATGCAGCCGACGGATGCCAGGAAAGCCTTCCCCTGCTTCGATGAGCCCGCCATGAAAGCCGTCTTCCACATGACCCTCATTCACCCCCACGAGACCGTGGCTCTGTCCAACTCCATGAACTATGGCAAGTCCTTTTCTCAGCTTCCTAAACGGTTTTACGCACTGACTGTCCATGTGCGATGTTTCCCAGTAACCCCGAACTTCAAGTGTAACGCGTCGACTCGCCCTGATTTCATTTGCATAAACAGCACACATAAAATGTTCAGCTGTGTTGTATTACATATCCATACAATGTGCTTATTATTCCTCTTTTGTAATGAATCTGCTGCTGTCTCCCCCCTCCCCCCATACACCCGTCACCCTCACACAGACCCTGTTAACATCACTGTGAATGGACAGAATTGGATCCAGACGAGCTTCGAGCCCACAGAGATTATGTCAACCTACTTGCTGGCTTTCGTTGTGTCTGATTTCACATTCATTTCGTCGCCACCGGGTGCAGATGTTTTGGTAATTATTGATCACGTCTCAGCATACAAATGGACATGGTTCCAATGACTCCTATCATCATTATGACTGCCATTTTGCACTCACTCTCTCTCTGACTCTTGACCTTTTTGGAGAGCGGAACAAGGATTTTGTTAGGATGACCAATAAACTCTGACATTAATAATCATCTACGAGAACCACACTCCCCCTCAATACCGTTTCAAAGCCACTACCAATATTGCATTTACTGCTACTATCTGCTATTGCTAAATTTTATAACTAGAACTTAAATTAGGCCCAGTAATTTGAGCTGATCTGACTCACAAGAACAGATTGTTCTCTTCTATCTGCTTTGAACGCTGTTGGCAGTTTGACGTAACATATAACAATAAGGGAAATTGCAACCATGACAGCAGTTTCGAGAAAGTACTACTGTATTCTTTTGAGAAAGAAATGCATCTGACTTAAAGAGAGAGTTTGTATGGCTCATCACTGTGAACCTGGACCCTTGATATTATGGATTAGCCCACCTAACACTGGAACGGACCATGTTTTCACAGCCGTGTGACCAACATGACCAGATGAAACAGTGGTTTCATTCCCATCCATGGGTAGTCATGCTTCTGATTCAACAGTTTGTGTTAGTTAACTGCACAAACTTGTTGCATATAATATTTCTTTTCACTTATTATACAGTAAATGCAGTGTTACAAACCACTGCTTCTACTCCTATAACTACAAGTACCAAGACAAGCAGCAGATGTTGGATGTAGTTTGCTGCTCCGCCCTGTTGGAGGCAATGTTCCTATGCTGCCCTCTGCTGGACGACAAGCATAGCTCAGGCCTCTGGTTCATTCCCCCCTCTGTCTATGTAATGAATCCCTGTTTGTGTGCAGATCAGGATCTGGGCTCGCAGGAAGGCTATAGATGAGGGCCAGGGGGCTTATGCCCTGGAGAAAACTGGGCCCATACTGGCATTCTTTGAGAACTACTACAACTCCTCTTATCCCCTGAGCAAGTCCGGTAGGAACCACACGCACCGGCCAACACCAGGACAGTGAATAGGTTTACGCTACTGAGTTCATACAGCTAATCGAAATTACTTTATGGACGTCATTTTAGATCAGATCGCACTTCCTGACTTCAGCGCTGGAGCCATGGAGAACTGGGGCCTGATCACCTACAGGGAAACCGCCCTCCTTTATAATCCTGCCGTGTCATCCAATGGAGACAAGGAGTGGGTGGCAACCGTCATCTCCCACGAGCTCGCTCATATGGTATCACACTGAAGCACGTTCAATGGGGTTCTGCCCTCCAGAAACCAACTCATATCCATTGACGGTCATCGTGTTTAGCTATGTGTTTCAAAACCTGCCGATAAAACTGAGCTCTGTCCTCTCAGTGGTTTGGGAACTTGGTGACCACGCGGTGGTGGAATGACCTATGGCTCAACGAGGGGTTTGCCACCTACGTCTCTTATCTTGGGGCCCACTTTGCTGAGCCGACGTGGAATATGGTGAGTTTTTGATACCGCACTCAGAATTTAGTCCCGACAAGGTGGATCCATTTAATGTGTGAAGAATATGTGCCCAATTAAAATATTTCCCCTGTGTATTTTCCAGAAAGATTTAATAGTTCTGAATGAGATCGTTGGTGTGATGTCTGTGGATGCCTTGGCCTCCTCCCACCCGCTCTCATCCAAAGAGGAGGACGTCTTGACGCCAGAGCAAATCAGCGAACTGTTTGACTCCATCACATACAGCAAGGTGCGGCGTAATTGACATGAAGACGTCTTTACTTCCTGAGCCCAATGCATCGTTCTCCTCAAAGCCCCAGGAGACATCATGTTGACCTCCGCTAAACAAAAAATAATGAATTAAACTGTTCCCTTTCGGGCCCGGGTGACTCTCTCATCAAGGACTCTTTGGGAATTACAGAATTAAAGTACTAATGAATCACCGATCCGTATTTTAAGTCTTTGGATAAAAGCCTCAGCTAAATTAAATGTAATGTAATTAAACTGTAATTGTGTCACATCCAATCTTTCACCCGCTAACACTGCTAATATCCTCCTGTGTTTCGTCACAGGGTGCTGCGGTCCTCAGGATGCTCTCAGAGTTTATCACTGAGACCGTCTTTTCCAAAGGACTCCATGTGAGTACAGCTGGCTCAATTTAGTTTTGTATTTTGTTGATGCTGTTTGTAATGTCCCTGTTTTATTGCGCTGCATCTAACTTAGCATAACAAATATTGTATAATTTGCTTGCAGACATACTTGGAGGAGTTCAAGTATAATAACATAGTCTACACAGATCTCTGGAAGCACCTGCAAATGGTAAGAAATCACTATTCACAGAACAGCCACTTTTAAAGAAAACCTCTTTAAAACCTGAGAGTATATCTTTAAATTTATAATAAAGCAGTAGACATACATTTTTTGAGGGCAGTGGAACAAAACTCTTTACATTACATTAATACATTACGACACAAAACTGATAACCATACAAAAGTTGATCACGCTAACGTGTTAGCATACAGTCGCCTACTTAAACATCCAGCGGCAGAGAAACATGAGCGTTAATTTCAAGTGGTGCTTCTGGGTACTGGAAAAATGTAACTCCAAAAAACACCTCTCTCCTATTGGCTCTGTTTTTGTCTCTACTTACCTGTGAGCGAAATATCTGTCTCTTGAGCTGCTTCACTCTCCGCTATGTTCACCATGCTAGCGGCTAACCTGTTTTTGCTGTTGTTTGGCGCTGGGCCGGTGACATCGGTCTGCAGTGGGTTCACATTTCACTGATTAGTGCAGCTGAAAAGTGGTATTAAGTTCAGTCCACTTGGTGCAACAACCTGTTCTTGTGTACAACAAGTAGCTTCAAGTAGCTAATGTTAGCAAACTTAGGTAGCCTTGATGGCACTGTGCAATTGATACTATAGCAGTCATTTTGATGACCTTTCTACACTCTTCTACTCTACTATTTAGTATTTTACTGTAATTTTCACCTGGGACCACAATCGCCGCTGCACAACAACAAAATATATCCCCTCACTTTAAACATTTGTGCAATGATTCTGCATGTCATTCATTGTGACTCATGACCGATGGTCAACAGCAGAATAAGTCAGTGTAACAAACGGTCACAATATGACTAATACATGCATATTCCTCTATTAAGGCAGTGGACAACGCCAACATAAAGCTGCCCTACTCCGTCGAGGTTATCATGAACCGGTGGATCCTTCAGATGGGGTTCCCGGTGGTCACCATCAACACCCAGACTGGAAAAATTACCCAGAAACACTTCCTGTTGGACCCAGACTCTGTCGTGGACAGACCCTCAGAGTTCAAGTAGGAAAAGTTCTTCATGTTTCTTGTGAATATGCTGAATATACCGAGTGTGGCCATATTGGGGCCTGTGATAAGAAGCTCACCCGCTCTCTCTTTGTGCTCTTTGTCTGGCGGGATGAATGCGTCTGTAGTTATGAGTGGTTTGTCCCTATCAACTGGATTAAGACTGGAGGAGTCGAGCAGCAGTCCTGGCTTCTTAACAAAGAGGGTAAGATTTATTCCGGGTGTTCGTTGTACATTGAAAAGATGATGAATACGATAGAAAAAGATGCATTACTTTTGTCTTTCGTGTCCATCCAAACAGATACCAACACAAACATGATTCTTGCTGCTGATGATTGGTTGGTGGCCAACATTAACACAAAGGGCTTCTATCGAGTAAACTACGACTCTGTCAACTGGGAGCGTCTCCTCGCCAAGCTGAGCTCCCAACATCAGGTGCGTGATGCCGCACTACACTGTTTCTAAAGGACTAAACAAGCCCCTCCCCCTATCTTTAGTTTTTTTTTTAATGCCTTTGTTCGCTTTTCAGCTTATCCCAGTGATCAACCGAGCTCAACTCATCGACGATGCTTTCAACCTCGCCAGGTGAGGCCGTGTTTTTGTTTTTTCAAAAGCGTTTGTCATCAAAACGTTGAAAGAGAAAGAGCTGAGCGGACCTTTTTTCAGGGCCAAGATGGTGGACACAACTCTGGCTCTGAGGACGACCAAGTTCCTCAAGAGTGAGGTTGAATACATGCCCTGGGAGACAGCCAGGCGCAACTTGAACTACTTCTACCTGATGTTTGACCGCAGCAAAGTGTACGGGCCCATGCAGGTTTGTGACCAACGGGGAAACATTTGCCGCGCTTCCGCAATTCATTCTTTCCAATGTCTTTATAAAAGAATGCAGCTGGATCGCAAGTCTTTATTTCATCATTTCTCAACCACCTATGCAACCTAGCAAACCGTGCACATCTTCGTTCCACAGGCTTACTGGAAACAACAGGTCACCCCTCTGTTTAACCACTTCAAAGAGATCACTGTCAACTGGACAAAGATCCCAGAAAAGCACACCGACCAGTAAGGATGTTAACATGCCGCTTGTGTTTTAACTTATTCACATTATTTGATTGACAATTTAGGTTGCAGTAAGCCGGGGTAAACTGTGTCCCTGTGGGTTAATGCAACGTAGATTAGATGTAACATTTATTACCCCCACGGGAATCACTGGATAATGCCAGAAGAATCCACCCATCCTCTCACCGAGCGACACATCTACTCCGCTGTGTATCTCTTTGTCCTGCACAAATGTCCTGTACCACTGAACAAATGCATTTTTCAGGTGTGGTGGGATTTACTTACTTTCCATTACTTGAATGACATTGTCCCCCTCATCGGGGGAGTCAACACTCAGGGAGTTTAGATGGTCTTCATGAGTGGGAACATTCAACGCCGTGCCAATGGGGAGAGGTCTCCGTTTGCGGGATGCTTCACTTCCTATTCTGCCGTTGGTCATTCTCCTGACCCTGGGTTTCATCTCATGTCCCTGTCCAGGTACAACCAGGTGAACGCAATCTCCATGGCCTGCAGCACTGGAGTGAAAGGCTGTAATGAGCTGACCACCGGCTGGTTCAAAGAGTGGGAGAACAATCCCACTAACAACACGTATGTTCACACTCTGACCCTCAACTTGTTAAATGCAGCAGTTGTTTTTTTTATTGCAATATTTAAGTGTTTTATTTGCCAAGCCCCCGCTGTCATTGCCTTTAACTCTCTGTCCTCTTCATCAACGGTTGCAGGATTAGTCCCAACCTGAAGTCCACAGTGTACTGCAGTGCGATCGCAGCGGGAGGGGCAAAGGAGTGGGACTTTGCTTGGTCCATGTTCAAGAACTCCACCATCGCTGCGGAGGCGGATAAGCTCATGTCCGCGCTGTCCTGCACCAAGCAGCCCTGGCTGCTGAACAGGTCGGTGATACCGACACCGAGCTCACTCACCGCAGGGTTTCGACGGTTCTACGCCACGCATCATGGCAGCAGGCAGCAAATAGAAGGTTTTGTCCTCACCTGCGCGTGTGTTTCAGGTATCTGGAGTATTGTCTGGACCCGAAGAAGATCCGTAAGCAGGACGCCACCTCCACCATCCTTTCCATTGCGAGCAACCCCATCGGTCAACCTCTGGTATGGGACTTTGTCAGAGCCAAATGGGACCATATATTCAATGAGTGAGTCTTCCCTCGTGCACGCACATCTAGAATGTGATGGTCAAAAGGGTCAAAGTTAAACGTATTGATTGAGCACTTTGGTACAAACTGCATCTATAACTACCATCGGATGGACTGCCATGACATGTTGACAGGATATCCGCAGTAACCAGAGGGGGAATCCTGACTCTAGAAAACAACTAGTCCAGCCAAACTTTGGTAACACAACCTGTATTGCATGCAAAATGTTCACAGCCTTCTTGTTTGTGTCTTTTTCTCCAGCTATGGTGGTGGATCGTTTTCCTTTGGAGGACTTATTAGCGGACTGACCAAACGATTCTCCTCTGAGTTTGAGTACAAGCAGGTACAGTTTCTCCAGTTGTTGTTCTCTGTGAGACCCCGATTAGCCATTATTTAATTCCACACGGGCAATTTACAAGTGGGTCGTTACGAATGACGAGACTATTGTTTGCGAGGTGCTGTGCGTCAGGTACAGCATGAACGTTAATCTCACAGTTCATACCTGTTGATGGCAACGTTGAACGAGTTGAATCCCAGTAACCCCCCCTGTTGCTCCCCAGTTGCTGCAGTTCAAAGAAGACAACGCCGGGCAGCTCGGGTCGGCCACCACGGCTCTCGAGCAGGCGCTGGAGCGCACCAAGGCCAACATGAAGTGGGTGGCCGAGAACGAGAAGCAGGTGCTTGATTGGTTCACCAGTGAGGGCTCTACGCCAAATTAACACACATCTTACCGACTTTTACACCGGCTCGAGAACAAATGTGTTAGGGGTCGATCACATGCGACTCGTTTAGGGGTTTTTAGGCGCGTTTAAGAGTTTACATATTCTCAACTTTAAGCACGAGGCGCGGAGTCGCACAGCTTATCAATGTCACGCTCGGCCAAGGCAGCTAATCGGATCAAGCGAGAGGCGGGCTTTATTACTTTACCGCATCCTGTTTTTGTGTGGTATGAACAGCGGGGAATTCAACAGAAAATGGCAGCGTCTGACTAGAAGCTAATATTAGCGGTATTTAATTACGAAGAGCTTGACAATTCTAGGTGGAAACACACAAGACGCTCGAACTGACTCCTGCTCAGCCAAAGTACAACTGAAAGCACTCGTCATCGAGACACAATTCGCGGAATAGATGGTGGTGTTTGCTGTACTTTGTTTTTTTTGTTGTTTTTTTGATATCATGAACCCCAAACCTTGAATCCATTTTGTAAATTAAGTTTTTGTCAAGGCGTTTAAAAGTCGCGTCTGGTGTGATCGACCCCTTATTCTAAATATCTTGAATGTGATATATGTAATATGTTGGTTTTTGAAATGTAAAGTTTTGATTATGCATTTTTATGAATATTTGATACCAAATGAAAATATGTTTTAATACTGTAAATAATTTAAACATTCAAAAGGTTTTGAATACATCCCTCATATTTTTTTTGCATTTATTGTTGATGCCAGTGTTTTGAATAAATGCCACTTGTTCCTCCAAACTGTGAGCACAGACTGTGTTTCAATACTGCGAGCACTGCAGGGAGGGAAAAAAACTCCATTTAAATGGGAAATACCTAAAAATAAATGTCTACAAATATTCATTTGCTGAGTGCGGCCTCTCCGGGCGTCTCGGCAACATCGCAGATCACCGCGCTGACACGGCAACACCGTAAAACATTCATCCGCAAAGTGGGCCATCCATCTTGAATGACTAAGACACATTATGTTCCCATGTTATTTACTCCTGAGGTCACACATGGACACTGCAGAGAAACACTTTCCAGCAGGAAGTGACAGTCAAGAGTGAAATACATTATTGGCTTCGGAGTTTCTGAACTGAATCCAGAAACCTTATTTATTCATCATGTGTCATGGTCTCAACCGCCCGGCGTGTTTACACAGGATCGGAAAAGGCCCCAATTAACTGGCCCCAGTTGTCCCAGTGGGGGTCTTTCCTCAAGGACTTTAGCGGGGATGTGCTCCCTGTTTAGCACCTCATTGTCACGCTGCTGTGTTTGTGTAAGGAAGTGGAGGCCAAGCACTAAATATATATATAAATACACACACACACACACACACATTACAGAAAGAGAACATTTGGATGAATGCAACAAACTCGAGGGTTATTTTTCATAAATTAATTTTATTTAGTTCACATTGTGAAAGCTTGATAAATATACAGTTTTATGTGTAAAAAAAACCAACACTCAAATAGGACAGGAATATATTTTGTGCAAAATAACAAAATGAAGAAGATATGTCCATAGATTTCTTCAGAGGTCATTGCTGCAATGAAAAATGGCGGATAGATGCCCGTGTGTCTCTCAGCACTGTCCAGAGAAGGCGAGGTTGTGAAGTTGCTGCTGTGGCGTCCAGAACGGCTCGCTGGTGAAGCAAACTCCATTTGAAACCTGACGACAGAAGACAGATGTTCGGTTAGGAACTCGTTTAAGTGAAGCAAATTATCTTTAGCTCAAAAGCTCCTCAATCTGTGGCGCTGTACACGACCAATGCTCTGAAACATACCTGGTATGAGGGCTGCAGGGAGGACAGATGTTCTGAGCTCGTGGTGTCGCAGGCTGGTTCCTGATGGTCGTGGCTGGCTGCTGCCGGCTGACCCAGGAACTGGTTGAGGTTTCGGGGCTGCTCCGCAAACCCCGAGGCCTTCCGCTGCAGCGCCTCCTCGCTGAGGCCCAGCTGGGCCGACAGGTAGGAGATGTAGCGGACGGTGAGGCGCAGCGTCTCGATCTTGGTCAGGTTCTGCCCGGCGGGTGCCACCGAGGACGGCAGGTATGTCCTGAGGTGCTGCAGGGCCTTGGTCAGATCCCTCATCCTCAGCTTCTCCCTCTCGCTGGCCGTCTGCCGCTTCTTCCCCGGGTACCTGGATCTGGACTTCTTCGCGATGGACGACGTGGCCGCGGAGGAGGAGCCGGAACAAGGCCGGGGCTGCGTCCCCCGGGTGAGGCGAGGCGCCGCCGGGCTCTTGAAGACGAAACAGTCCGTGGCGTTCGGTTCGCTTCCGGCGGCCCGGAGGGAGGCGGGGGAGAAGCAGAAGGAGTCCACAGAGGAGGTGGGAGACAGGCTGCTGCTGCTTGCGCTGAAGTAACCGGGGTCCGAGGCTGGATCGTAGGCCAGGGGGTCGTAGGGCTTGTCCAGCAGGGACTCAAACAGGAAAGAGTTGTCCTGGAGCTGCAGAGGGGAGCGGTAGGAAACCTCCATGGCTGCCGTTGTTGGTCGTAGTCGTGGTCGGGGTCTTTCAACGTGGCGGTCAATGTGTTGCCGGTGAGCCAGGCAGAGAGTGAGGAGGACCCAGGAGACCGCTCCATATATGTGGTGGGAGGTG
Organism: Clinocottus analis; assembly: GCF_023055335.1. NCBI lineage: Eukaryota > Metazoa > Chordata > Actinopteri > Perciformes > Cottidae > Clinocottus > Clinocottus analis. The sequence continues at coordinate 2,641,462 of NW_027175820.1, forward strand.
CGAGGTTGCACCTCCGGCGAGCCTCCTCCCGACCCCGAGAAGCTCTGTGAGCAGGTCCGACACCTCGACCAGGGTGGGTGGGATGAGGGGGGTCCCACGGGAAACATGCCAGCTCCGGGACGAGGTGCGACCGGAAGTAGACAGGTTCACGCGACACGCCGCATGCGGCCCGGGGAACACGACAAAGGGCTGTGCCTGAACCCCGATGGACATCTTTTTAATTAGAAATCTAGTCCAATGTGAGGGGACCGAGAAATATTCAACCAAACCAGACTGGGTGAAAAGATAAGCCGTGGAGCCGCAAGACCTCGGGTTCAGAGAGGCTCAGAGACGCCCCCTATTGACTAAAACACTTCTAAACTGTGGATTGGTTGTTTTGAAATGTTAAACCTTTTGTGAGGCTGTTTGAATTGTGTTTAAGAAATTTTGTAAACTTTCTCAGTAGCCCACACTACCATATCTCCATCTGTCTCTAATTATATTATTCCCCCTCATTAGAAAGTATGCGATCAAGTAAAGTGTTTATTTTTGTGTTTTCAATGCTCTTGTTCATTGAAAGTGTATCAACATGTTTAATTATCTGTCATTTGCCAGTGTACAACCACACCGACCGTCAGATCGCCTCCACTTGTATGTGGAAACACTGTAAATTGTATTTGGGTGTCTTGAGATGAAGCGATTGTTTCGGTCTGTGTATATTTTCTTTCAATAAATGTTATATCTATTAAACAGAAGGAAGAATTATTGATAATTTATTTTTCATAAAGTAAGCAGACTCTGGACACGTCACCTTGTTTATCTGACGTTGTGCTTAGCGTCGCCAGCTTGTGTTGGTCAGGAGCGACACGCACATCCACTATTCCTGTTGTGTGTACTTCTCTTGTCTTGAACATCATCAGTCACAATAACGTTTTTATGCAAGCTTAAACACATTTGGATTTTAAGTCCTCTTAACTTGAAATGGCGAGTTGTACGAACACCTGATGAAGTTTGGATCGAATTTAAACAACAAGGGACAAAAAGTTCACTCAACTCTGACAACTTGACTCATAATGTTGAGACAACTAGCACGTTGTAGTTACGTCGACCTCATGAACTTTCATCTCTCAGTTGAATCAAAAGACGTTTTAAGTTGAGTTAACTCGCTTTTTTAAGGCAGCAGGTGAACTTTCATCTGCAAGTTGAACTGGCTTAGTGTCCCCCCACAAACACGCACACACACTCACACGTGCACACACAACCAGGTCAGGCTGCAAAAGTGTGCCGGTGGGCAGCTGTGAAGTGTGAGGAGTTTACACCTCGTCCTGTTTGGACAGCAGTCCGCCTCGCTGGCCTGTGAACTCTGCTCTGCGGACCGACCGACACGCTGGACCCGCTGCGTCGTTTATTAAATCCAGCTGCACGCCGGCGATCCCGGCCACCGCTTCCACGCAGACGCGGTTTTGTCGGGCCTCAGCGGCACCTGGTTGGGATCCACGACGGCACCAGTGGGATGTAGTTTCCAGATTGTTAGCTTTAAGAAAAAAAAGCCAGTTAATGCCCACCGTGATGAAAGTATTAGGATGTTGGAGAGAAGTAATTGTCAGTAACAGCTAAGGTCAATGACAGAGTATTTATTTTACTTATAGCCCTTTATATTCATCAGACGCCTCTGCGTCTTTCCTCAGCGCCTTTTTTTTTTTTTTATTATAAAAATTGTACTCCCACGGAGCGTCTCTTCTCCTTTGATCCCCCAAATATTGTTTCTGGTTCACAAACTGCTGCTGACAAATATGCTGCATGTGTATCATCTTGAGTCAAGTGTGGATTTCATCTCACATTGTTTTAACCTCTTCGTTTGGTTCGGGAAGTTAAAATTAGAATGTACTTTGTTGTGTTTTTTGAATGCCTCCATCACCAATTCTCCATTCATTCATTCACACATATCATTCAGCAGAGCAGGGTTCTTTACTTTATATCATTGTATGACATATGAGAGACTCTCTCTGGTGCTCCTGTGAATCTGATCATCAGGTGTCGACTGTGGATCCGAGTCCCGAGCAGCGTTCCCACAAACCGTCGCGTCACATTTGACCCCTGCTCTGCAGCGGAGGTGAAACCCACGAGCTTGGTGTGGGGGGGGTGAAAGGGGGTGGAGAGGGGGAAGAGGGGGGACGTGTGACCCGGTCCCGCACATCTCTCCAGCCACCTCGCTCATGTGAGACAAACAGACGATCTTATGTGCAGAGAATCATATACGAAGCGCAGAGATGGGGCTGATTTTGCTAAAAGCCGGTTAATTTAATTTGTGTTTATTTTATTTTCCTGAGTTAGAGAGTGTGTTGGATGACACCAAACAACTAATCCTATCACTTTAGTCTTTGTTTGAAGTTTGAAGCATTTTACAAATGGGATCCTGCCACTTGTACTTAACTTTCTGCGTTCCTTTTTAAAGCTTTCAGACCAACACCTTTCGCTCTATTTGTTTTCAAATGATAAACTATCATCTGAATATCAGGTCTAACCCTACAGCAGAGTTTCCCTCCCAGCTGTCAGCTTTCCTCCTGCCCTCCCCGGCTGATGATGGAGAGGATCGGCCTTCTCTTAATCCACATTAAGCTCTGACAGTGTTTACTCACATGGAATGAGCGAATAATCAGCACGGCAGTGTTAACCCTTTCATCCCCGGCCCTTTCAGGGCCGGAGACTTTATTAGCTCTTCCGTGATGAAAGGCCCAAGTGGGCACATTAGGCTTGGCGTTGGGTCTTTGCAGGGCCGCATATCAAATGAGCTCCACGTATGTGGCAAACCAAACACTGGGGCCTAATTCTACTACCTACTATGGAGCTTCCCTATGAATACTAAAGCCCTCTCTGTTGGTTTGAGCAGGTAATTAGGGCTGGAGGTGAGAGCGAGGGGGGCAGAGAGGATCTCATATCTTAGTCTAGACTTAGCGGCGCCAAGGACCTCGCTCTTGTTTGCTCAGCCACATTAACAAAGACACACTAAATAAAGCAGATAGCTCAGGTCTGCTTCCATGCACCATGAGAGGGAACCACTGCCTTGTTTCCAGAGGAGCTTGTGTGTGTGTGTGTGTGTCGCTGGTAATGTTGCTCAAGCGCATGTTTAGGGTGTTTACGTTACACATTATGGCGTTGTAGTAATATTCACCTATGTGTAGTGTCTCTGTGGCAAATTATTGTGGAAAAAAAGCGTTCTCCTCCCTGACGTAAGAGCATTAATACTAAGCTATTAATACACACACACGTTTCACACACAATCACCTGTAGCTCAAATGTCTGCTTAGATGTGCTGAGTTTGAGAGTACAATCTAATAAAACAGGACCTCTGCAACATAATATTGTTTTCTTATTCAATGTTTTATTGAATTTCTTAATTTTTTTACCTTGAATATTTGACATTGGACACCGTGGGTCTGAATATGTCGCTTTCTTCTTTTGCTGTAGCTTCAATGAAGAGTTGATCCTGGATAATCCTTAGTTGATGGGCAAACGATCCCTTTCCCTTTGTCACGCTCTCTTTCTTTTTTTTTCATATAAATCATTAATAAATAATAATAATTGCCGTTTACTCCCTTTCACATCCCTTCACACTTCATATTTAAATACACATGACACTTTAACATTACACTTTAACTTGTTTACATCACTGTTATCTGTTTGTCTGAGCACTTCATTTTTTACCTAACACATTATCTATTGGACTGTTGTTGTTGTTGTTGTTGTTGTTGTTAATTGTCTCGTCTGTCTCATGTTATGCACCTTCTGCCAAGAAAAAATCCTCGTCTGTGTAAATAAAAGGTTCTGATTCTGATTAAAAAATATATAAATCATAGTAACTTTCTTTAAAAAAAACACAAATTATAACTTTTTAGTGTTGACTTCAACATAATCAAAATAAATTAATTCAAAACAAATATATTCGGTCATTTTATTTTATGATATTTGTGTATTATTTTCATCATCTGGGTGACAGCGTGGCTTCCTGACCAACAGAGGGCGCTCTGTAGCCGTCTGAGCTCACGTTCAACCACCAGGTGGAGAGAACTGCATCATGGGAACCAGTGCTTGTGAATGATGACAGTGACACGAGTGACATTTTAATAATTCCATTTATTATAAATAGTGGCATAAGGATATATATATATATATATAAAAATAGTTGTTAGACATATCAATATTTACACACAGCATTTCACAGGATCAAATAAATAAAGTTGTAAAATAGCATATATATATATTTTAAATAAATAACGTGTTTCAAAGAGAGGCAGTAAAGACAGAGAAGTAGTTTGTGTCTGTTGTTGGAGGACGACGCTGAGGGTTCAACCCCAATACTCCCTGGGAACCAACGGCATGCAGAAGTCTTTGCCACACGTCTGGTAAAAAATAAACATGAAGTTTGATTAGCAATGTGTACTTTCATCCCCAAAAAAAACATGCAAGAAGTGTGATTTGCACTCGTAGAGATCCATACTTGATGATAAACGCTCACATACCTGACAGCAGGGCTGTGTTGCCGGAGGGCACTGCAGGATGCCGTCGAAGCTCGTGTCTCCCATTGGCGCTTCCATGTACTGCGCGCTGTACTGATCCGCTCCAAAACCACAGCTCCCAGAATGCAGCACGGCGCCCTGGCTGTGGCACTGGGCCTGGTACAGGCCGTGGTTCAGGCTCTGGTCCTGCAGCTGGGCCTCCTGTCCTCCCACGGGGCCGTGCTGGAAGTAGCTGAGGATGTCGGGCGAGGAGGCGTCGCTGGCCGACGTGTCCCCTTGCTCCTTCCTCTGGAAAAGCGCCTCCTCGCTGAGGCCCAGCTGGGTCGACAGGTAGGAGATGTAGCGGATGGTGAGCCGGAGGGTCTCGATCTTGGTCAGGGTCTGTCCCGCGGGGGCCACCGAGGGCGGGAGGTAGGACCGGAGGTGATGCAGGGCCTTGGTCAGATCCCTCATCCTCATCTTCTCCTTCTCGCTGGCGCTCTCCCTCTGCTTGCTGCGCATCCGGCTGGCCCGGCCCGACTTCCTGCCGCGTCCGGACAGGAAGCAGGGCGAGGACCCGAGCGTCTGCGGGTATCCGGTCTTGCCCGCCTTCGGAGTGGACTGCGTCAGCTGCTGGTAGGAGGACGGAGAGAGGCTGGAGTCCATGGAGGGCACGGGGGAGAGGGTCTCCGAGGAGGAGATGCTGCAGAGGTCCGAGTCGGAGCACCACTGGTACTGCAGGTTGTAGTTGAGCAGAGGAGCCGAGGAGGTATCCATGTTGCGTGGAGCGGCGCTCTGGGGTCTGACTGGAGAGACCGGGAGGCAGCGAGTGCCGCTCAGCTCCGTTGCACTGGTTTATAAGTCCAGGCCAGGCCACGGAGGTGTGAAGTGACACCTCTGCAGATTCTCACAAACCATCACTGTCTCTACAGCAGAGGCCGCTGCCCCTGAACACACACACACACACACACACACACACACACGCACGCTCCCTCTCCGGGACCTTGTCTCAGTACCTCTCCCTCTCCTCCGTGTCTGGGAAAATCCAGCTACAGGAGTGGAAGTGTGAATTTTGACTCCTGCTCAAAACAATAAACAAGTTTTTTTTTTTTGCTTTTTGGGCTTTTCCGTCCCTGCGGCAGCCCAGATGCATTTTGCACATGTTTCAGCGACGGGGTTTGTTTTAAATGACCGGATTTCTCCCGCATTCACTTTTTAGCACTGAAGCCCAGAGACACTAACTGGACATTGTGATCGTGTGAAGAAGCCCGACACGCTCACATCATACCTGCTAATGATCTTATCTTATTTCAGCACACGGTGATGTTTCAGTACTGTTTCCACCCAAATACAAATCAAATCACTTCGTTCTGCACAAAATCCGGTGATAAAAGCCCAATAAGGATTTAGGAGTGATTACCACCAAATATATATATATATATCGGTTTATAGAAGCTTTGAATACAAATTAAAGGATCAAGCATATATATATTTATATATCTATACACACACATATATATGTATTTGTATCTATATCTATATCTATATTCTATATATATATGAAGTATTGTTTTTTTTAGATTGAATTATCCAAAAAGGTTCCAAATTAATCCAAATAAAACATTGGATTCTTGTGTTTTCTTGTGTAAACAATAATCTGACACACATAATACTATTTGCTTGCACTCTGAAATGATCATTTTGCATGATCAGTACCTTTAGGAGATTCAGCATTGAAAATACTTTTGTGCTCGACTTGTTCTCTTCTTTTGCATGCAGTACTTTTACGTGTGCTACTTCTACTTCATAAAAGAGTCTCTGTATTTCTTCCAGGGATAGACCGAGAGTAAATATGTGGGTGACCTGCGGTTCACTATCTGCTGTCGACGACTGTGACTCGCTCCCAGAGGGAGTTTTCCTTTCTCCGTTTTCATCTCTGGAGAGACGAACACGTCTGGGACGACATGGAGGCGAGTGGGGTTGAAGTGTGTGTCATCATGTCTGTGCATCAGAAGTCAGAGGATTTCTCATTACTTCGAGAGCAGAGGTGATCTCGTCCTCCTCGCTCTCCTCTTGTCCTCCTCTTCACCCCGACCTTGAACCTGACATGTGTGTGTGTGTTCTGTCCTTTGCTTTACAGCCCGCCACTTCTCACCAACAGGATTGTTTTATAGCCACAGCGAGTCGGGCTGTGACCTCTGATCCTTCTTTTTCATTTATCTCAATTTCCTCTGCTGCTGCTCCTGGTACGTACGTGTGTCTCGATAGTCTGCGCGTCGGAGTCCCTACGTCGTACGCGGTGAAACTGAAATACATCTAATGAAGCATAATGACCTGTATAATGCCGTTAAAGAAGAGGTGTGACGGCTTCACACCGTTGGGAACTGATGGCGTCGCTTCACACCTCGGCTGTGAGAACCGGGAATGCTGGGAAATACTGCTAACCTCTCTCTGTGCCCTCTTTTCCCGGTGTTTCCCAGCGTCGATCTTGGTGTCAGCATCGGATTAATTTGGTATATGGTGAATAGTACCCTTTCAGAGCACAGTACCGACGCACACTGCGATACTTTGGGTTGGTGAAACTCGAACGGGGGGTGTTCGATCTATGTTTCTTATCGTTGTAACATCTTTTTTTCCGTTTTTCAATAAAACACCAGCCCTTTTGTGGTTGACCTGGTATCAAAGTGTTATCGTCTGGTCAAAAGCAATGACCACAAAAAAATAAATGAAACTCTGCAAAATGCAGATTGGTCTAGTGTTTATAGAGTGTGATCTTCAGCGTGGAGCCCCTTCGAGTTCCTTCTCCCGAAACACTGAAGCCCTGGAAAATGTTTAAAAATTAGATTATAAAATCAGGTTGAAGCAGTGCGTAAGTATCCCTTACAAACATTGGGGGTAGACAAGTTTTGGTCCTTGAAAAAAACACCAAACCCTCCATCTGTACATAGGTGTTTACTGCTTAATATAGTTTCAATAAAATCTTGAGCATGTCATGTCTCTAAATGACCATAACTTCAATAACGCATCGCATGTTTTTTTTCTCTCCAGAGACTTTAGTTTAGATTTTGGCTCTTGACAATGTTTTTTTCAAGTTATTTGCCAATTAAATAATCGCACATGAAACCAAAAGACCAGTCTTGGGATCCCCCGTGATATTGATTGCAAACTGGATTGATTTAAAGGGTGACTGAATTGAATAAAGATTAAATATATGACACCCTGAGAAAACACCAGTGGTAATACTTCAGCTGTGTCGGGCTCAGGGCGGCGTGAACCGGGGTTGAACCCGCACAGCGACCCTGCCAGCCCTCACCCCGCCCGCTCCCTGACCAAGGTGAGGCTGTGGGAGCCTGGCTGAGAGTTTGGCACCTCTGGGACCCCCCTCCCCTCCTCCCTGCACCACACACACACACACACACACACAGCAGGCTCTGAGGCTGGGCTGCCTGCCACCTGTCTGGGCCTCCTGGGTCCATCAACCCCACCACGACCTCCAGTGCGCTCCCTCGGCTTGGAATACGATCAAATTACACATCTTTTCGATGATTCCTGCGGGCGCATCGGGCAAACAGTGGTACAGCGGAGACAACAAGAGCACAACCGCAGCACAGAGGAATAATCCCTCGGAGCAGGCTGCTTCGGTTAATGCTGCGGTCAGACAGCCGAGACAGCAGGATGGCTCCAGATTTGATAATAAGGCTGTGTTGAAGTTAAAAATAAATAAATGCTATTGCTTCCATACAGGACACGAGGGCTCACTGGATGAGTTGGTATAAAAGTGTTTGTCTCGACCCAAATGAACATCATGACGTCATCATCAAAAACACCAAATGAGGGAATGTACTTTTGCGACGATGAACAAAGACGAGGCATTATATGCATGGAGCATATAAAATAACAAGAGTTGATCGCTTTCTTGCTCTAACGCCGCAGCGTACTCCCGATGGAGTGCGTTTATTAGACAGATAATAACCGACGGCGTCAATCAAGTGAATTAAGCTGTGAAGGAGTGGGGCCTGCGTCACATTTGACACTGTCAAAGGAGTTTTAGTTTTATCTTAAACTTGTGTGGTCATATTAGGTCTGTTGAAAGCTTCATTGTGTGTGAGTGTGTGTGTGTGTGTGTGTGTGTGTCTGTGTGTGTGTGTGTGTGTGTGTGTGTGTGTCAGTGAGTGAGGTGACAGGTGAGGGGGATACATTTTGCACCCTAGGTGTGAAACATAGCTAGAGCCGGAGGGGTCAGCCAGAGGTGGACAGTAAATTTCCTCTAATTGTAAGAGAGTGACATTGGAAGAACAAAACAACATTCAAAAGAACTTAAAAGAATAAACTGAAATAAACTAAATTATTAAATCAGACTATAAGTATGGAGCAGTAACTGATTTGGTTTACTTAAGGAAAATGTTGATAATTTGATATATTTTTCAGGGCCATCCTAAAAAAAAATCTAAATTTTTAGATAATGAATTGGCAAAATGTCCTAATTTACGAGAAGTCATTTTATGATCGTATTTAAACATTAGTTCCACATTGCTGTCTTCTAGTTTGGCATCAGGTAGACCTGGTGGATGGATCAGCAGAGTGTCCTTCACACCTCAGCGAGAGTAAACACATCCTCCTACTGCCGGCACTTGCTCACACTTCTGTGCTGCCATGTTTTTACAAGCACCCCCCGCCCGACACACAGCTGCCACTGACATGGGAACAGTTATATTCAGCTTGTGTCATCGCAAGAATAAGCAAAAACTAAAATAAGACATCGATAGAAGACGGCGCAATGCTAATCTGCTCTGTGCAATAACCCAGCGTATGTTTAAAATATTAGATTATTTTGAAAATCCTCTGCGTATTTCATTTAGAGAGCATTAAAGAGAGCTTTAAAAAGACATCTTGAATGTGTTCTGCTTAATCTGACATCTTTAGATATCACGATGATGACCACAGTGAAGTAATGACATCCCCTGTGATTGTATTTTATAGCCTCCATTACATTACACACATTTAAAGTTGTCAGCCACATCAAAAGGAATAGTTCAACACATTTCTTTCTCTTTCTTTCCCAAAATAAAATGAGCAGATCGATACCGCTTACACACAGCTACAGAAAGCAGCCTCTTTAGCGTGGCACAACAAAGAGTAGCCTTCTCCGTTCAAAGTAAAGAAACGCTCGAGGGTTACTGTACTGACTAAGCGTCTCTATTTGACCAGTTGGGAGTGAGACTGTGTTGTGTGTTCGGACAGAAAATGAAATGTCACTTGACCGCTGCAACTTTTATTTGTCCCAAACCGTGACGTACAACCTGTACAGAGTTAGCTGTGAGCTAGCTAGCTAGCAACAGACCCCTCCTCACGCCTCCTCCCAGGCTGTGTATGTCTAAGTGTGCCCGTTCTGTTTTTGTGCTAAACTTAAAGCTCAACAACTCCTTTCTGTTGTGTTTGTAGAGTTAAAACATTTTTAACGGCCAAACTGTTTCCCTTTTTTCACAATGAGCTGGTTGTAGCGCTATGCTTAGCGCACACACTGTGAATTGGGTATAAATCTTCTCATTTAACTCTTGTAATTACCAAAATAGTTAAGTAACCTATTTATTTCTATCTTAAAGTCTTGTCTGAAACCCTCTTACGTTTATAAAAGTGTGTTTCAATTATTACCAGATAACTGGAACATAAGCCCTCAACTTTATTCAAGTCATGATGGAGCTACTATTTTACAACAAATATACACAGGTCTACAGTATGTACAACAACAAACAGAGTATTATAGTCAGACTATTGTGTACATTCACAGACATGTGGAGAACAACCGCGCACACACACACACACACACACACACACGTCTCAGTCATGCCATCAAAAAAAAGTAACATGCGCCTTAGAAATCTTGACACATGTTGTCAGAAATGCAGCAAAACTGTTCTTTATCAGAACATGAAAATGAGAGCATCATATCAAAACATGTTATCTCACAGTTTTGTATCACTCTGGTTTTTTTTTGTGTGAAAAAAGACGAAAAAATAGAAACAAACAGAACAATTTCGTACACGTTGTCATGGCAAGATGTGACAGATAAGACTCTGATTCTACGCTATTATCACCACCTACGGCACAAAGCGCTACGGTTAGGAACAGACACGACGTCCCAGTCAAGGACAGGACGACAAACAGGAGGAGAATCCAGTCGGTTGTTCGGGTTGGATTTGGATGAGCTGGGAGAAACCGACAGGAGTAGATGCAATAAAAATGTGTTTATAAACTCCTACATTTAATATAATCGTCAATCCAGGTTTAAGTCTACAAAGATCAAACCAAGCAACTACATGTGCACTAAAGAAGACTACACACCACAGGACAGTGCAGAATAAATAAAGACTGAATGAAAGAGGTGTTTTCTCTGAATAACAACACCAGCAGTAATATTGCTGCTGAGCCTCTGCATCAATACACCGGGATTCAAATCCAATTCAAGCGATGACTATAAGTCCTCTCTCTTTGCTTTTTTTTTTTCTCCAGCGGGGAATGAAATCAAAGCACAACATGGTAACATGAACTACATCACCTTTCAAGTACAGACACATTTTCATTTCATATTAATTTTTCTTTTACATAAACCTCAAAGAAAACAAATGTTGCTACACTCTGCATGTGTGTGTGTATGTGTAGGTGTGTGTGTGTGTGTGTAGAGTATAGATCAGTAAATGATAAAAAGAAAAGGACAAACACTAGTTTTATATGACGTGACAGAAATGCTGGGCAGCCTGAGGAGCTCACAGAGGGAATAGAAAGCAACCACAGGTTCACGTAGGCAACCAGACCGTTTGTTAAAACATTTTTAATCATAACTCAGAAACACAGTTAGCGCAGCATGGACGTTCTTCCTTGTCTTTCCATTTAAGTTTAAGCTGATACTCAGCTTTCCCCGTAGCTACACAGTGGTGGAGGGCCGGAGGCTGCAGGAGTTTGGCTGTTCAGGAGAGGATTTTCTCCCGGGTTTCGGGCAGCTTGAGAGCTACCAGACCTCCGCAGACGAGGGCGACGAAGGCCAGAAAGATGGGGATGATCTTTGTGATGCCGATGAAGGCCGCAAAGATAAAGCTGGCGAGGATGGCGGCGAACTTACAGATCCCATTCAGGATACCGAACGCTGTGCCTCTGCAGAGACACAAAGACAGATGAAGATCCGCAAATTCATTTAACTTAGTTTTGACAGCGAGAGTATTTTCGTTCTTGGTGATTGAATTGGTATCTGAATAAAAATGATATAGGACTAGAGACCATAAGAATTAGATGGGATCAGATCAGCAAAGGGTGTAAATGGGTGTGATCCCAAACCTTTGGGTGTTTGTTGGACCATACTTTTGAGGGCACAAACTATGCAGCTACATACAAAAGTCAACAGACTTATAATGACCATCAATTTTTGATGAAAAGCATTATTAGTTGACACTATCTCTTTGTTTTAGTTAAACCTCCACCTGCCTTTTGTGTTTTGATATCAACATAGTTTTGAAGGCAACAACACACAGATTGATCCATAATTGTTCATATATTCAAACAGTATGTTTAAATTTGAGGATGAGGACTAATGATGAGTTTGACAAACGTACCTCAATGTTGGTTTTTGGTTTGCTAGAGGACATAGCTCCTAACATTATCTTTAACTCTGATATACTAGTATCTTAACTCCCTCACGGATGTTTTTGACCCCATAGAACAACGTGGTTAGCAAATGCCGAGCTGCAAGGCTTTCAAAGTAACACTATATCAATACTGTAGGCAGTAAGCTAGCTGGGCATGCTAACGTTGGCAACTTACAGAACAGATAAACACACTATTGATTACAATCTTTATCTTTCTTGTCTTTTTTGTTTGAAAGGGTAAACAACTACAAGTTGGAAACTCTCGGAGGGAAGGTTTGTTTTAACAATTTAAACGAGTCGTGCCACCGCCAGATGAGTAACAACTTTACCTTTATTCAGCCTATTTTCTCAAACCAGTGTAGTCTACCAGTGGAGCGTGGTGGGATTCGCAAATCTAGCGGCTAATTCCTCCACGCTTTAACGCTTCATTGGCTCCAGAAAATGAGCGGGCCGGTGGCCAGCGGCAGCCGTTGGGTTTAACGGCCCTCCGCTTCTCTGCCGCTGCTCCCTCGATGGACAAGCTACCTCGCAAACAAGACAGCCGTCGCTCTGGAGCTGCGTCCGATCTCTTCCCTAGCGAACGCTGACGTGTGTTGTCACCATTTTGTTTTGTAGTAGACCGTGGGGAAACCGGTCAATGGAGAGGAGCGGTAGAGATGAACATATGGTGGAGAGGGATAGTTGGACTGTACCTTTTAGAGGAGGGGTAGAGTTCCACAGAAATGACCTCTAAACCGTTCCAGGCCGCCACGCTGGTGCCATAGAAGAGACACTGCCAACAGATTACAGCTCCTTGACTGAAACTTAGCAGCAACAGGAAGGTGCAGGCAGACGACACCAACATGGAGCCACCTGGAAGGACAGATGGATGATGACACAACAGGTTGGGGCAAAACCGTACTAAAATCCCACCCGTCCGGGGGTTACTGCACTGTTCCACTTTTCTGCCGGTCTCACCTATTATCCGGATCCTTCCTATCTTGTCCATGAACAGTGCGGAGATGATGTTGCCAGGCAAGACGGCCAAACTGCCCAGGAAGCTGACCATGTAGATGACGATGTCGTTCTCCTCCAGGAAGTTCAGATGGCAGCCCTTCTTCGGGTGGAGGAAGGTGGTGTTTTCCATTCGACAGTCTTTGAACTTCTCCTGCCAGAGGTCTGGAGAGAACAGAGGGATCACATCAGGCTGAAACAGAGGTTTTCTCTCCACCGGTGCAGGAGGACCAACGTACTGCAAAGTGTTGATGCTTACAACACTAGGGGCGGCATCAATGGTTTAGTATTTTACACCACTAATTAGTTGAGTTCAATGAGCCCGAGACTTTAAGGAGCCAGCTGTTTAACCTTTTAGGAACCGTGCGTGAAAATCCTTCCATTTTAAGTCTCAGCATGCCCCATTCAGAAAATCTTTTACGTAATTTTTCCATTTTTGAACCGAACAACACAGTTTTTAGGACTGAAACTCTTTTGTAACAGACCAAGCTTTGTTTTATCGTGATTTTTGTTGCAGATTTTGATTCTTTAGGTCCTAATCTTTCCAAAAAGGTGTGTTATTGACCGCTGGAGGAGGCATTTTTGGGGAATCTGGCTCATATCATGCTGGATGTTCATAGTTACGATCAAAATATCTTTAAAAGTAATTTTTTGCACATATACATTTTTTCCCCCAATAAACAACAGTATTGTAATTAATTTGGGGTTCTTACAACGACTCAAACACAGGGAAAAGCAGGTCTGGAGCCAACACTGGTTCCAGAGTTTTCAACGGGTTAAAAGGTCTTTCCATTCTTTATTACAATGTTTCCTCAGCCGAGTAATATGTTGTTATGATACCTGTGTTATAGAAGACAGTGTTCTTGATGGTGCAATTCTCAAAGAAGGTGTTGGTTGACCTGACGTCCTCGAAGTAGCAGTTTTCAAACAGAGAATCCTCGAATTTGACAGACTTTATCTCAATGTTTGCAAACCTAAATGGAAAGAGAGGAATCTCATTAGGCAGCGTTAATAAACAATAACGTGTGTGTGTGTGTGTGCGTGTGAGGGGCAGTGTCGAGACAGCGTACTTGTCATGGATGTACTCTCCCTCGCGGTGGACCTGGTTGACCAGGGAGAAGTTGAAGTGGAAGCGCTCGACCCGTTCTCGGTGGAACACTTTGACCTTGGACTCGTACTCCTCGTACTGCATGTATTTGATCATGTCCGGAAACCACACTCCCAGCCCGTGGTAGCTGAAACACAGACACATACAAACCTGAGTGCATACAGACTTAATGATCTGAACAGCCAGATATTAGCACAATAAGGAAAAATGTTTTGTGTGTGTGTGTGACTTGGGTCTTTGACATTAACAGTGGCGTTTCTTTTCTCTTAAAATAGCTTTGCCTGCAGGCTAAGTATAATTGTTTCTACCTGAAAGCCAAGCAGAACCAGACAATAACCAGGAAGAGGCCTTGCAGCCTGAGCTCTGGGGCTGATAGGGACATGATGTTAGCCATCACCTGAAAGACAGACAGATAATTAAAACACACACGGTCAGCAGGAGAACAAATGCAACCTTTCTTTTGTTTAACCCTTAGCATTCTTTTCTGTTTTAGCATCTTAGCGTAGCGCTGGTGCGCGGACCTGCTGCAGCATCGTCATGTGTCTGACGGTCCAGCGCTGGAAGGCCGTCCCGGTCTCACTCTGGATCTCTATGAACTCGTCCTCCTGGGTCTGTGGTGTCTTGATGTTGGTCGCCTGCACAAAAAAAGAGGAGTTAGATGTCATCTTCAGATGTCAGATCATTTCATTTTTAAAGGAACGCTTCACACAAAAGGACCCAATTGGCTTTTTCTTTTTTTCAATTATTCAATTCAAAATGTCATCTGTCTTTATCAAGACATCGATGTAACACTCTCACTTATATCTGAACATGTGTAAGCCATTAGGTCACCTGATGATAACACGCCAGAAGTGTTTCTTTGTGTGTGTATACAGCTCACACACTGTATGCGTTCCAGTACGACATGACACGATAACCGAAACCATCATTCATTTTTATATTTAGACCTGCACTCATCTGCCTTAAAGAGTTCCACCTGTTCACACAGCACGTACAATGTGCTATTCATAACACAAGACGTGTATGCACGGTACCGTCCTTATCTAACAGCACAGACAGACATTTTGATTGGAAACATGTTACTGCCAAATTTGAAAAATTGAACTATGCGTCGGCTTCTCCCTCCTCTAAACTACCGTTGTCACATTGGCCTTTCATAATCCACTATCGCTCCGGCTCCCTATCGACGGCTGATTGTGTCATTCGCGACGGCCGAGCGCGCGCGCATTTACGTCGTTAACGAACTGCTGAGTTCGGTACCGTGAACGCTGGGCGATTGGCGGGAAGCAAAAAAAAAAAAACACGCTCACAGTGAACACTCTCTCTGGCTCGCCCTTGGCCTTCCAGTTGGTGTCGTGAACTCGCCGCAGGATCATCCACGCCTCATCGTGTCGGGCACTCTGGGTGTAAAAAAAACAACACACACACACACACATATGAACAAATCATCAATGAAAGTCCACTTCTCGAGAGCGCTCTGTACAGAGCAACAACGTTCCCATGAGGCCTGCCTCTTATCAGATGTGTGTGTGTGTGTGTGTTGGGGGGGGGGACCTGATAATTTGGCGTGTGTGTGATATGTTGGAACGGCCCCGCTGTAACATACAAACACAATACCACATGTGGTTAAAGGGCTGACAATGAAGCCGGGTGAGAAAGCAGGGGTGGGTGGTGTTCTGGTGGCGCCTTAGCAGCCTTTCGCTACCTTTGCACAGCAGTGGGATGTTGCAGCGGTGGCCGATGACGACTCGACACATTTTAGCCAATCACAGCTCGATGTTTAATACTGGACGCTGACATAATGAATGTGATGAATCTTAAGACTCGGATTCAGACAGTTTTCTCCTCATTAGCAGTGCAGATATGTGTTTTCTTTATGTTTTACAGACAATAAAAGCCCATATTTGAGTCTTCTTTTCATCCGGCGACATTGGCTCTGACCTCCAGGAGGAAGCGCGGGCTCTCCGGCATGAAGACGACTCCGACGAGCGCAGCCAGCGCGGGGAAGAGGCACACCAGGATGAACAACCTCCAACTGTGGATCTGGAACTCTGAGCCGATGGCGAAGCCCCAGCCTGGGAAAAGCATCCAGTAAAGAGCAACGTTATATGTTTAACACGGCCTTCTGTTTCCTACCAAATCTTATTTTCACGCACCGATGAATCCATTCCAGCCCGAGGTGTTTGCATTTGAAACAATGAGTGGATTTATAAACTGTGACGAGCCGTTGGACTCCCGTAGAGTTATTATTTTCGTGTTTTTTCCCCGTATTCGTTCTCGAGGTGAGGCTCAAGCGCCACAACAGACAGAGGAAAAGTCACACGACTAAATAAATGCACCTGCGGTGAATTGAAACGTGTCCGGTTCTGTCGAGTCAGCGCGTGCGTTCGTTACCATAGTGGGGGATGATTCCCCAGGCGGTGAAGGACGCGTACAGGCCTCCCAGCATCCAGAACATGCAGAGCCAGCTGAGATGCTCCCCGCGTTTGTCCATCTGCAGGAACTCGGTGTAGTAGGTGTACACGATCGGGATGGAGCCGCCGATCCTGAGGGGAGGAAACGCAAGACGTCTGAGAAAAACAACCTTCCTAACGGGAACCCTTTTAAAAATGCGTCATCGTACAGACAGGATTCAGAGGATGATTTGCTGTAAATCCTGTTAGAAATTGCGAGCTCATTTGTTCCAATGACTTTACTGCAAGTTTCTTTTTTTTTTTTTTAAATGGTTGGTTCACGCAAGTTTCTTTTTTTTTTTTTTTAATGGTTGGTTCACCTAAGTTACACAAAATCCATTTACTGCTGATGTCTACTTTGGGTTTTATTTGTTTCTCTCTGACTCCAACCCCACACATGGGAGATGAATGGAATTACATTTTAAATGCTCAAAACATTAGATATTACATTTAAAAGACTCAACATTAATGTTTTTTGGGAGCCTCGTGCTGCTGTGAACAGTTTCCACTGGCACTACTTTCTGCTGGATAAATACTTCCTGCTGTTATTTGGGTGAACTGGCCATATAAATAAGCAATGGCTCGAGACTAAATGTTCACAAAAATCATTTACGCTGTGCTTTATTGTCAGGTTAACACACATTCAATTGTTCAATGTAACCATTAATGTAATGCAATTAAAACCTACACGCTTTAATCAGTGTGTTGTGAGATAATGCATAATTACTGGAGAGGCTCAGTGGTAAAAAAAAGAAAAAAAAAAGAAGTCAAATCTTTTATAATTAGTTCAAACTAAGAAGAGAGAAACCCGTCACGACACCGATACAGTACGTTCAACATCAAGACCACCGTTGACTTTCTCTTGAGTCCGCCTGCTCCTCGGGCTCAAACATCCACTCTGCGGGTCTCGGTCCATTCGGGCCGTAAACATCATCAATAGAAATGTGAAGGAACAAAAAAGCTTCACCTCGAGGGGGCCAGAGGCGGCGCGGCGGGACGTTAGCGATAAAAACACAAATTAAAAACAAGAAAAGAGCATTGTTCACTTGTTTTAATTGGCGTAAGGAAGAAATGCTCTAATGGAGTAAACAAACAGAAATCTCCCTTTGTGCAGCGTGCAATGTAAATGTGTTTTATTAACAAGGGGAAATAAACTAACACTTGTTTCGACCGGCGTTCCTGATTTACGGCCTCAGCCTGTTCTCAAAGAGGCCCCCGGTTTGGTTTCATGGCATCGCTTCCCATCACTCATCTCACCTAAATGTCAGGTGTCTTATTCGGGAACAGACGCCTGTCAAATATAAACGCAGGGATTCGCTTGTCTTGCCCCGAAAACAGAAAAAAAAGGTTCTGAACTTTTCCACTAAAAAAGATTAATGATGGTAGAAGTTGGCCATTATATATATATATATATATATATATATATATATATATATATATATATATATAAAGCCAGTCGAGAAGAAGTGAACGCGTCTCACCCGAAGCCAGAGCAGAACCGGAAGAAGAGGAAGAAGCCGTAGCTCTGAGCGAAGCAGGACAGGAAGGAGAAGACCAGGTCGATGGTCAGGACGTAGATCAGACACTTCCTCCGCCCCATCTTGTCGCACAGACCCCCCCACACCAGCGCCCCCACCATCATGGCCACGTACACCAGCAGACCTGCGGAGTACACACACACAGAAACACACAAAACCCCATTTGACCTTTAGACTCAAAGGTCAATATACACGTTTGGCTCCCTTAAAATGGTTCACGGGGGTCAAAGTTCAAGGTTTTTTAATTGACATTTGTGCATCGACCAACAGTCCAGACACATTGGGATTCTTGCGCAGAGCTATTAACAGTTTAGTAAATAAAAACAACTATAATAAGGAAGAAAAAACAAAAACACTATACATAAGGTGGTAATACGATGGCATTGGAGCATTAATACTGTATGTTCTTGCACACACACACACACACACACACACACACACACACACACACACACACACACACACACACACACACACACACACACACACACACACACACACACACATCACTTGGGAGGAATAACTGTCTGTTAAAAGAATAAAGAGCCATGATCTCCACAAGGGGGCTCTCTTCCCCCTCGTATGGACACACAGCCTCGGCGGAAGCTCACACATCTTTTTGCACCGTGATTCAATGCGAAGCAACCTCACACACACACACACACACACACACACACACACACATACACACACACGCTGATCGACAAAGAAAAAACAAGCAGCGAGACTGATAACAACGCTCCCGAGAAAGATTTTTGACTAAGCAATAAAGGTCATAATGATTTTTGAGGTGCATCACTTCCGCAATACTCACCTTCCATTTACTGCAGGTTTTTTCGTCGCCCTCTTAAAGTTTGACATTTTATTGTTAACTTTGATTACTCGCTCTAACGATACATAACTCATCCTGTCGGTATTTTCATCCTGAGTCGCGGCGACCCCCGGAGCATTTCCCAGCATGCACCAGACAGTTTTTGTTGCAAAGCAACAGCTCTGTGCCTCACATTAGAGATAACAATGATTGCTTCCTTTTTGTATGCATGTGTGTGTGTGTGTGTGTGTGTGTGTGTGTGTGTGTGTGTCTGTAGGGAGAGTATTATGCTGTAACCTACAACCTGGCCCATCCACCTCAGCGTGTAGTTTAACCCTCCAGACCCATACATCTTGCCTGCTCTGTGTTTTTACTACGCACAGCCCTAATTACAGCGGCACTAAGCAGCTTAACGGCAGCCGTAGTGTGCACCTTCCCCGAGGATTACGAGGCCGTCCGAACGCGCCGTCGCTTCCACGCGCCACACGTCCCTAAATCATTCAACGAGAGGCTTGGCTGAGGCCACGAGTTACCTAATGTCACCTAATGTCTTGGGCCAAGTCGTTGCCCAAGGCCAGGCGCATGGTCCGGGTGACAGGGATGCCCTTGCGATTACAGCCTGTCCTTCAGGTGGAGGCCCGGGATCAGGCCCTGCAGCAACAAGCCTCTGTCTGTCTGTTGAAGTGTCCTTGAGCACAGCGGAGACACTGAATCCCTGGAGGGCAAAGAACAATTCCCCCCTTTTTCTTACAGTATGAAAAGTGAAAGCGCTTAGCACATCGAGATGAAGAGACAATTATGCTTCTCTGGAGGAAAAACGAGCGCAGATGCCCGCGGAGCTCCTTCGATGCAATGTGTTCCCACCAAAGTGAACATGGTTCAACAGAGGAAGGTTTGCAGCATGCAGGTGACTTTGTTATGAGAAATTAAACTCATTACTGATGTTGCAGCATTAGCTCCATTTCTGCAATTACACCTTGATTTCATTCATCACTACATACTTACATACGAGACCTCGTACCTCGTGATTGAAGGTTCTACCTGCTCTTCTTCTTGTGGAAACCAAGCGTTAGTTTTATGAATCCTTAACAATGGACACCTTGAAGTAATAATCTGCTGCATTTTCCCCTTGATGTCAGTTCTGCTTTTCTCTGATTGACTAAAAACAGACTTAAACAGGCCTGTTTGAATTTGTATCCAGTGAATGAAAGCTGTTCAGACTTAACCTATGTGACCTGCAAGGTTGCACATGCTCCATATAGAGTCAAATAGACCATGAAGCAGGGGATGCTTTAGGGCGGAGCTACTTTGTGATTGACAGGTGCGACCACGCGTCTGACAGTCGTCCTGGTTTTTATCTTTGGTTGTTGACCTTTGACCCGTTTAGAGTTTGTTTTCAGTTCATGAAACGATCCACTTCTCATACACAGTCCATGCTAACCGCCTGTCACGCAGCTGGTAGCATTTGTGCTACATATTTTATCTGACAATTAATCCAAAGTCTGTTTTTTGAAAGATTTTAATGCTATGTACAGTATATATAAAGTACAGTATACCTCCATGTATGCACTCATAAACCAAACAAAATAATGCCCACATTCATAAAGCATTGTCAGCTAAATGCAATGTGCCATGAGGCTCCCAAAAGCTATTGCTTTTCTAAGTAACAGACAGGACAACGCTAATTCCATATATTTTATCATATAACCCGATTTAGTGAATAATTCCTTTTAAACTAGATAGTTGTCACAAAGAACTAAGGAAGAACTTGACACGCAAGGAATAATTATAAATTGATGCAGCTAAGAGATAATTTAATATGAGTGTTGTGAAGCTGAAACGGACAAAGAAAATCTCTGTAATCCAATAAAAAAAAAGTTGATCAAAATGACAGAGACGGAACTTGACAGCTTGTGTGGTTGACATCTAAATAAATAAATTGTTTGTTTTTTTTTACCAAATATAGTCTCCATTATCCCTTGAATGGCAGCAGGAAAGTTATTAAATTGCAGTTCCAGATACGCATGATCTGCATTCATGAAGTTTACCAATTTACTAGAGGTTAAATATCGGCAACCACATGGAGTCTCTGATTTAAAACCTGCCTGAACTTTCTCTTCTTTGTGTTCAGCGTTGTGTCTCCCGCTATTAGCCTCTTGTGTTTACACTCTATGGATTAAACAATAGAACCGGCATGCAGGGCGAGTGCACCGGCTCTCTTCCTCTTGCCAACACAAGGTTGGAAGTCTTATCTGCTCTCCAAGACTACGCTTAAGATTAAGTACATTTCTGCTCCGGTTAGCCTGCTGAACAGAGCATGAGCGAGGATAACAGAACAACAACAAAAAAAAAAAAGCAAAGGGATCATTCTGCAGCTCTACTTCATATTCTCATCTGATGATCGGCGCTCCCCTCTCGCTCTGCCCAAACAGACGCTGCGATTTCATTTTCGCCGAGGCCCTCCTCCTGCTACCGCGGCCTGTCAGAGGCCCGAAGCGTATCTGACAGCTCTGCACCGGGCGCTGCAGGCCGCCAGGCTCTC
Organism: Clinocottus analis; assembly: GCF_023055335.1. Taxonomy (NCBI): domain Eukaryota; kingdom Metazoa; phylum Chordata; class Actinopteri; order Perciformes; family Cottidae; genus Clinocottus; species Clinocottus analis. The sequence continues at coordinate 2,663,019 of NW_027175820.1, forward strand.
TGACGGCTGCAACATGCTCCATATTAGCCTGAGAACACACACTGAATACAATCACCTCCGGGTTCCTCATCAATCTCTCGCAACGTCTCGTCCCAGGAGCCTGTTGTTAAGGCGAGATGAGCTACGCGCAATCTGCCACATTGCTTGGCTTCACGCGAGGCCTGGGAAATAAGGTGAGGGGCTTTTATTTGCAGTTTGGTTGTCTGCACGGGAAGCGAGGAACAGACGCTTTCAAGGTACATTTCCCGGTAACTTGGGCTCATGCTGCATACAAATTTCAGTATACATTTCTTGGCGTGTTTACTGTTGCGGTACAACATTTGGAAACAAATAAAGCTGGCAGGCACCGGAAATACTGTCCTTAATACACAGTATATTCAGCTTTCAAAGCATATTGAAAGCAGGCGCTTATTTCTGTGTCTGGTATCTGACATATTTAAACAAATAACATCTGGCATTGAGATCCTCCAGTCAACTTTCCAGAGCCAAGGAAGTCTCAGTCTGGCTCACAATGGACCTAAACTCTTATGAGGACACACAATGTTGCTTATTTTCTCTTAATTTTTGCATTTGCTCAAAAGCAGCCAAGCGCTAGGGGGATTTTTCTGTCTGTGGTCTGCGACCATGTGCCATCAAGAGCCAAACATATGCAGGATTTTGTCTCAGCCAAGCACAACAGCAGAGCAGTTCAGTGCTGAGATTCCTTCTCTCTGGGTAAGATTTGGAGACCCTTCAACAGATCAATATAATTAGCTGGACTTGTAATTCCCTCGTTTGGAGAAATGTGTTTGCTACACAGGTTTTGTAGCCATGCTAGCTGGCCACATGGCAAGAAAAAGTCAGTTCACTACTTTTGCACTGAGTGTGTCAGCAACTTTTAACTGCGTACAGATATTTATGGTACAAAGAAGGTGAAAACAGGTGGTTATTTAAATGTATAATGAAAAACTGATGCAAGATTTATGTACGTTTTCGCAACACACACTCAGCAGACGCCTCGGTTTCCCCGGCCTTCCCCTCCCTCTGCTGTCACTTACCCAGCAGTCCTTTGTCGGAGTTGGATATGCACATGTCCTTCTCGGCGCTGGGCAGCACGAAGCCCACCACGAAGCCGTCCACTCCGTCGGCCATCAGCGCCAGGCCCAGCACGAAGAACAGCATCCACTGGAAGCGCCCGTGGCCGCAGTCCTCCATGATGGTCTCGTACTGCTCCGGCAGGTTGTCCTCCTCCTCCTCCTGTTGGACGGCCTGACGGGCTTTCCTCCTGGCCTCCGTCCGAGCCGCCCGCCGCGCCTCCTTGATCTCGTCGGGGTGCGGGATGCCTTGGTACTCGCCCTCGTACATGCGCTCGTCGTCGTCCGCGCCCTCCGTGGCGTCGCTGCGAGCGTCCTCGTCCTGCGGAGGGTAGTCGGCCTGGTAGGGGTAGCCATCTTGACCTCCCCCGTCCTGGGTGTAGGTGTATTCCCCACCTTCTGTCACCTGCTGGCTCACGTTGTTGTGGTAGGGGTCATCCATGGTTCCTGCTGGGTGCTAGCGGCAGCAGGACTGACTTTGCCTTGTCGCCGTGGTACTGTGAGGAAGCTCAAGTTGTCAGCTATAATGGCATAATCCTCCTCAGGAGCTGTGAGTCGCTCGCGGTGTTAGTGCAGGAACTCTGTGCGATCTTCTGGAGAGTCTCGGTCTCAGATCGAAGGCCTCGACGGCTGCCTTGAAAGACTTTTAGCTTCCTTGACGTGCACAGCGCTGCATGCTGGACCTGAAACACAATGCAGATGATCTGTCAGCAGAAGAAGAAGAAGAAGAAGAAGAAGAAGAAGAAGAAGAAGAAGAAGAAGAAGAAGAAGAAGAAGAATGCACTTTTAGAGGGCAGAGGCATCGCCATGCAACGGCGCCTTTTGGGAGGACTTGTGACCTTTCACAGGTCACAATTGCAGTCTCAAAGGGCCTCAAAACATTTATACCGTGGAAACATTAAGGGGTTACATCACGACCTTTGACTCTCTTTGACAATGTCCTTGAAAGTCTGGAAGCAGCTATGTGATATGTCACGTAATGGTAAAAGGGCGAGACATTTCTTTGTATTTAATTTCCCTCTCACAGTTTTTATGCTCACTGTTTTGTTTAGCTTTTAGTTTCCTTGCTTTCATTCCCTAACCTGTCAATTTAATCCATGTTAGACTATTTTTTACGTCACGCAAAGGACTTAACGTCATGCATAAATGCAGGCTATTATTGCTGTCACAAGTTAAACGTGTGATGTGGCGGGACAGAGCGGTTCAGGACTCCCGGTCTCCCTTGCAGGCTGCGTGTCCTTCCACACAACCAGATAATCTCACTGTCCCTCCACCCTCAGATGCTGTGACGCCATTTTGATCCATCACGTAGCGCTGCTGCAACGATGACACATTCAGATCGGTCTTGATTTTCCCAGTGACAGAGTCCAGGGGCACCAACAGGATGACAGTAACGCAAATTGTTTATCCTTTTCGGAAAGTTGGCCGTCACATGCTTTATTGTCACGATTTAAAGTGGCTCGCACGGTGAAGTCGGGCACATATTTGTACGAATCAAGCATCTGTCAGCCCGAGGCTGGGTCCTCTGTATTTCCACAGATTAAATAAAAAGATGACGTGTAACGTTTTGTGACAGACAACCGAGCAGCGTAGCAGGAAGTAAAACACACAGTTAATGAGAAATGAGTCACTTTGTTAAACTATAAAGTAACACAAACCTTTCTTCACCTCCTTGTCACATTTGGTTGTTATACTTGTCGTGCGACTACAACTACATGCATCGGTGTCTTGCTAGTTCTGCACTAAAATGCTAATAATGGTAAATGCTAAAACACAGTGGCAGTAGCACAAGCAGGGAAGCAATGTCATTTACACAACAATATCTTCCCAACATTTAGTGTAAACTAATATTAGCAATATAAGCTAATGTTTCATGGGGGATAATCTGTCAAGAGGAATTGTAGTCTTGCCTATTGTACAAATATTTGTATGTTTTGTTTCCAAATTTGGAACATGTTAGATGTGTATGGTGTGTTACAAGAGTGTTACTTGTATCGGGTATTGTATTGTTGGGTATTTCTTCTTATTCTATGGGTATTTTTTTGTTAAATGGGTATTACTTGTTGAGTATTACTTGTGATATTGGTGTTATAACTTGTTGGATATGACATGTTTTATGAGTATAATTACTTGTTGGATGTTACTTGTTATACGTGTATAACTTTTTATATTCGTGTATCTTTTTATCATTGCATATATGAAATACTTCAGAAAAAATTGCTGTCTTGTCGTCTGACAAGTGGATGGCCGGTTTGGGTTGGTCTGTCCTGGTTTAGAGCCAGCATGACGAACACTGTGATTTAATCCAGATTAAGACTGCAGATTTTTTTTTTTTTTCATTTTGCCCTCGTTGCCTCACAGCATTGTTTCATCACGGAAGTCATTGAGGTGGCTGACGGTGGATTATGGAGTCTGGATTGACGCACTGAAATGCGTCTGCTGATCTCGGATGTGTAGTTTCTGAGTCGGACGTTGATCATTTTTTTGTTGTTTGTTGTTGACAGGAGTGATGAGCGGAATTGCAGTACCATGAGCAAAGATCATCCGAGCCGCCGGTGTTGTTGTTTTTTTTATTTGTTGTTTCCTCCAGTAACCTGAATAATACATGAACAAGTCAGGGCAGGAAGTGAGAGGGTGGATGCTCACTGTGGTCGAGGGAAGCGCTGCTGCTTCCATCATCCTGCTGCTGCAGCGCCCTTACTCTCACAGCTGGCACTTACATAACAGAGTACAGCTGCTTGTACTCCCCCCCACCCACACACCCACTCACCCACCTCTGTCCCTCCCTCACCCTTCTCTTTCATCCTTATCGATCTACGTTTGAGTTTATGAATGCATCAAGTCCACCGCCCTCACTTCCCCCCCAACACATGCGCATTAATTCAGATGTCAAATCAGCATTTTTCGCCTGTGCCGAGTTGGAATAGGTCACGATCTGCCTTCCTCCGGGAGCGTCCACCAGGGTTGAAAAGTCAAAGAGCTCCTTTGAATCATGAAAATCAATGTGCGTCTGAGCTTTAACAGGAAGCAGATAGGTCACTGTGTAATTTTCCAGAAGCTATCTCAATTTCACAAGTGACCTTCTGCCGTTTGAGATCATTTATTAGTTTGCCTGAGCCAAACTCCGCCGACTTTGCTTCCTCGGTTTCTGTCGCTGGTTCTCCGGAGAGCAACGGAGGCGTCTGCACCAGTGCAAGAGCATATTAATGCGACAGAGTTTTGGATAAAAAGTCGTTTTAGCTTTATATTTGCCGCCTAGTAACCTGAAATATCGCCGATATTCATGATACATTTAAATCTTGACTTGTTTGTTGGTCTGTCACAGGATCAGGGTTATCATCAGTATTTTGTAACCTCAGATGCGTCGTTGTGGATGCATTTTGTCATATTCATCCTTTTTTTCTATCTTTCTTTTATTTATTTATTGTTTTTGCATGAGATGTTTCCATCCTCTGGGTGACTCCAGCGCACATGCACACTTTGCATTAGTTGTTTCCTCTCCATCTGCTTTCACTGCGTTCTTTTTATCTGCACTAAACCTGGAGCTCAACCCAGAGAGTTGATTTAAAAGACAAATCCCTCACTGCAGCGACAATATTTGATCCGAACCTGACAGCTGATTTGCTTTCTCATACGTGCGTGGGGAAATAATGCACCTGAACAGTTATTGATAGGATAAAACAAACTAACAAAACAACAAACGCATAACATGATTTCCATTTGTCCTGGTACAAAAAATAGCTGACACCTTCCTTCCAGTTTTCCCCACCAGGGTTCCACTAAACATCAAGGTGAAGGGGTTTGAAAGCCTCTGAGGCCGGCGGTATGACACACACACGCTGTTTCTTCAGAAACAACAAAAGACAACATCTAAGATCCATCTATCTGCTGCACGCTGTGCATTTGTCGGTGGTGAAACTCAACTGTCAAAGCAGAGTTCCTCTTAATCTCAGCTCTTGTGTGACCTCGAGATGTCAAAGTAAGATCCTCGCTGACTTCTGGGGGCCGCGTGTCCACTAACCTGCCAACTTATGTTTATTAGCAACATGTCTCTGAGCCACTTAATGTCACCAGGTCAGTTGAGGAGCAGGAGTAAGCCATTTTGGGCCTTATTAAATATGTCACTTGATACGTAGAATAGACCCCGATGACAGAGAGAGGACATTCCTACGTTCAATGTCCTCTTTCAGCTGGAAAACGTGACCAACGATACGATGTGTAGCAAAGTATCTCTTCTTAAGAGTAGTAAGGGGACTTGAGGTTGGAAAAATAAGACTGTATTCTCTGACTGGAACTTTTTTTCATTGAGATGAAAGGATTTGGTTCCGCACTTGTTATTAGTGGAACTATAACGGCGACATCTTGATGTTTCCGCAGCTGATAGAACTAGAGAAATAAAGGATGACACCACAGGTATCTTTTCAGCATAAATTATTCCTCACTCCCTCAGCAAACTGTCAAATTAAATAGCACAACGCATCTGAACAGCAGCATTGAAGAAAAACAAAAGTTCTTGTCTTACCAGAGTTGGATATTTCCTCAACGTAAAAACGACTTCTGAACAAAACAAACATAAATATAAATGTGCAAACGTCCAAGTAGCATTTTCCAAATGTCCAAAGCCTACATGTCGGTTTATCCTAAGGCCGAGCTGCAGCCAAGGCTGAGGGATTAGGATCCAACCTCACGATCCCCCGCCGCCACCAGCCCCTCCCTCCCCAGGGCTCATCCCTACAGGAACTACCCCCCCACCTCTCGGACCCAGTGGTACAGTCCTTCAAGTGTAAAGAGCAACAGGCTCTACAGATAGAGACTGCAAACTCTGGAGACTCTCGACAGGGTTTTTTCAGCGATACTCTTGATCCCTGCAGATGCTCCTCTTCGGGGAGGTCAGAGGTCACTGTCATCTGGGCAGAACAAACAGCCCTGGAGACGTTCGGCGGGCCTGCAGTCACAGTCGAGTGCTCTCCAAGAGCGAGCTCGTTTCAGATTCCATTCAAACGCCACACCAGGTGGAGTGTCATCACCGGTTACACCAGCCGAGATGAGCCCCCGCGCTCCCATGAGGGCACGTACCGGCAATAGCTGCATGTCCCGTCCAAGTGTCCTTGAGTGAGACATCGCTTCTCTGCAGCTGCTCATCCATCCCGAAGTAGCTGGAAAAAAAAAATGAAAGAAAGGCTGAAATATCCCTCTTACCTTGAAGAAGCCCTCTTACCTTGAAGCGCCAAAGGAAGGCCCGGCGGTTGGTTTTGACGGCCGTGGACGAGAGCAGATGTGATCGTGGACGTGTCTGAGTGCCACCTATACTGCCGGGGGATGGATAATCATGGCTCTCCTGCAGCACCACGCATCATCCCTGTGGTTTACATACTGAACACATATGGAGTGTTCTGTATGTAAAGAGAAGAGCAGCAGTTATACATGTTGAAATGATACCGGCTCGTCTCCGAATGATAGTACATTATATGACATAAAATGCTTTTTAACATGCCGATGGATTACATTGGGCTCCAGGGGCACTTCCCATCTGAAGTCTCGCTCGACCAAAACCCCTTTATGTAGTTGTTTGTTACGGGCTGGTGTGCACACTGCCCTCCTGTAATGTGGAAATGAAGGGCTCGATGCATCCAAATGGGACTTCAGTCTCCAGAACATCTGTGCATTCACTCAAATACTTACTACTTCTCACTTGTGGATTACATGAGTAGTGATTTGTTCTGTATATGATTTGTTCTGCTTATTAATACCGATAAAATCATTATTATATATTGTAATTGCAATACATGCTAAATGGTACACTGACAGGGGCCATCATGCCGATGCATACTTGTGCTAATTCGTACTTTTACTTTTGTACATAGTGATGTTTCTACTTCGACTTAAAGTGAAATGAAGTGAAAAAGATTTCCATAAACGTCTGTTAAGTCACTCTCTATGGCGGAATGGGGTAACGCAATGTTGATTGAGCCTCCGGCTCATATTTGCAGTATTACAAACTGTGTGTCTCTGGCGACATTACCAGTAAAACCAAAAAAAAAGCCTCTATTACGCTTTTTCTCCATTGCATAATTGCCACTATATGGAGATAAAATGGAGAATTATTTTTGGCCCATTAAACAAGTTCTTCGTTCATTACCGCAGCCAGTCTGCAGCCCGTCTGGCAACTCATCCCCCACACCCTCCACCCCCGCCAGTGGAAATGGTACGACCCTGCTATGGGACATCATTATAGAGAGTAGATGTCTTGCATAGAGGCAAAGCCCTCTAATCCGAAGGCCAGATAATTCGAGTGCAAAGAGGATTAGCTCCACCCCAGCAGAGCCATTGGCTAAATTTAGCCCCCATACTCTCAGTCTCCATATAACCCTTCCTCTAAGCCCCGCCCTCGACTCTTCTCTACCCATCCACCCAGACCCGCTGTCCACCAATCACACGCCGCGGTTCACCATAACGCCTTCGTGACATTTCTCCAACTGAATAATCCAGCATCTGCAGGCCCAACACTGAACCCCCGAACCCTCCGAACCCTGTTCATGTTTCTTGATGAAGTGTGAAACCGTAGAGGGAACCCTGAGAGCAGAAGGGGGCTACCGGCATGCTAACCTCCCTACGATGCCAACGCGGTGTCAATTTGTCTGCGGGGCTTCGTCCTCTAGGGGGAGGGGGGGCGCGTCGGGATTACGGCCGACGATGGCTGTGAGAGAGGAGGGGCTTGCAGCCCGCACAATCCCTGCGATGGCACGGCAAGCTGGATCACAGCGGCGTCTCATGCACACATCCGGGATATGAATAGCTTCTGCGGGGGAGGATTGTATGGAGAAGTGATAAAAACCCCCCTATCGCTGTGTCCCTGTTAATACTGGTTTAAAACCACTGCTACCTTTATGGCGTTCCTCCAGCGAACGCCATGACATTTCCTCCCTCCTTCCAATTAGCTGCTTGTTGATAGGCCACATTTAAAATGCAGTACGAGTTGCACCGACTCGACTGGGGGAATGACTCACTTTCTCTGTCTGTCGCTTGTCGAACACGAGCACTCGATAAATGTTGGTTCTCTTCTGACAGATAGTCTCTGAGATATTGTTTCGAAGCCCCTCCGGGTTTCTGGGCCTTTTTTTTTCAGTGCCTCATCCTCTGCGTGTGTGGGCGCCCAATAACTTTGAGATAACAAGGCAGCGGAGAGACGCGGGAAACAAAAAACCCTGCTGGTACAATTACTGCGGCATCGTTTCTTGCCATTTTTCCTCCGCCGACTGCGGGCGGAGTCGGCGGATGGTGGATGTTTTAAAAGACAAAAGGTCAGCGTGGAGTCCCACTCGGTTGGAGGCGCTCTGGCTCGACTCAAGTCACCTAACCTGACCTCTGGCACGCATCCGGGACTACACGACACACACACACACATCAACACGCACGTGTGTGTGTCAACTTTGACCTAAACATAGGCCTTATTGCAGGGAACACACAAACAACAAAACAACATTCAGTCACAGTTTTACTGTCTTGAAAATCAATGGAGCACTCCGTTCTATGGTCTGAAGAATGTCAGACACACACACACACACACACACACACACACACACACACACACACACACACACACACACACACACACAGAAAGAGAGCTGGTGTGGAAGTGATTTGTATTGTGGTGTGTGTGGCCTCCACAAAGACACTAAATCCCAGCTGATGGGATCAGCTGGACTTACTGACCCGCGGCACCGCAGACACTGACATCTTGTGGACAAGATGATGAAAGCTTAAACGCGGCACCGTGCCTCACCTCGACGCACGCATCAGTGGCAGCAACGACGTCTCGATCGCGGCTTTTCTCCAATACTCCAGCCGCTTCTGTAATCAGGACAACCTGCATTTATTTTTGAGCCAATAAATCCTGTAAATAAAACCCCAGATAACAAAAATGTCAGCTGGTTCGTACTGGAGACGTAAAACCAGAAAAAGGTTCAGGCATCCACAGCTTGGCACTGTTGTTTTTAACAAATGTTCCTCAAACAAGAGTAGATTGTAAATCTGTTGAGGACTATTTTCTGCAGCGGATTAAAACACTTTTTTGTGCTCGAGAGCAATGTTTCTTAAATGGGTGCATGTGCACCCTTCAGGGATACTTTGGAGCCTTTATGGGTACTTTGGAGCTGTGGGATCATTTAATGTGATCATTTGTCTTTTTAAATGGAATTATAGCGAGATTAATTAATATAAGGAGACATCAGGATACACAATTACATCATCGCAACTGATGATTAAGGAGCACACACAAACTAATCTGAGTATACTGTCCGAAGGTTTAAGTTTTTAAGTTGATTAAATGAAAAGAATACTCTGTACTTTTCATTTTTCTATTTAATTCACATATGAGTTTACAGAACCAATCAGAAAACATGTCAAACATGTTATTTCATGAGACATATTATCATTGAGATATGGAGTTACTGACATTGGGAGTGAATACTTTGGTTTTGTTTACCTGATTTAAAAGAAAGAGCAGTTATTCAATAAATAATATACAATAAGATACAATAAAATAATCCTTAATTTGCTCAGTGGGGAAATTACAGGATTACAAGTAAATAAAGATACAAATCAAGTAATATAAATAAACAGTAGAATGGTAATTAAACAAAATTAAAAATTTAACAGTAAGAAGAATATTAAATATACAGAGGGAATAAAAATGTGTATAAAAGTACTTAAACATACTGGATACAATACTAAGTATATTTAAAATTTGCTGTCAACAAATTCAATAATCCACCTTTTATATTTAATATATATTTTAGATGCCTTTGTTAACTGCCATAAACTGTCAATGTCACATAATCACGTTCACAATTAGATTTCATGTATTTTTTTTTCAGTTGAGGTCAATGGTGGCGATGAACGTGAAGGCAAATCACTGTCAAAATCCGAGAGCGCAAAATAAACAAAATGAGCGCCACGCGGGTGCTAATCAGACCGCCGCGCGTGTAATTCACTTCGACAGCAAGTGGGCGGACCCAGAAACCATTTTATCTCTCCATCTAATTGGTTACAATCTTCGTTTTTTACAGCGATTTGCCTCCAAAGAGGACTACGCTGTATCGAGGAACGCTTGTTAGTGGGATCGTAGTTGGTTTTGGCGTCCATATTGGATGTGTTAACACTTCAGAAAACAAAACGTAGAATATGACCAGCGCTATCCGTTCACAGGAGCACGCACGCTGGCTGTGGGATGGCGATGTCGGATGCAACACGATGCGAGCGGCTGAATGGCAGCGGCATGACTGGTGCGCTGATATCTGTGCAATTACACCGCACAGTATCAAGATAATTCGGAGGGGTGTTCTGACGCTTTTAGACATTTTCACAAGCTGAGATGGAGAGTGGGGGAGGGGGAAGTGAGGAGCTGCTGGAATATCACACATCCAGAGTCAATTTAAATCTGACAGTTGGAGAGGATTTGTGTGAAATACCCTGAGAATTGTTTTACCTCTCGGGTTAACGTGTTGAAAGGCCCGCTAAAACAAACGGCGGGTGTCAGTTGAGTGAACTGTGTTGCCAAAAAAGCAGACAGTCTCAACCCAGAGGAAGCTTTTTAGACATCTGTTTGGTCTTTGTGATGTCTGAACTTCTTTAGATGTTGTGTCATCTTTGCCAAAATAACAATGATGAGAAACTTTAAAAGCCACAGTCAGAGCGTCCCGTGTTGTCATCTGGGTTTTCCACAAATCTAATATTCACACACAGCGATTTTAAGCTTTAGCCTTCATACATTTTTCAAACAGATGGTTTCAGTTAACGTAAAGCTGAACTAATCATTATTTACAATGGATCAAATGACTGAAATCACTCACGGCGTTGAACCCCCAGATAATTATCACCCGACTTTTCCATTTCCCTAAACCGTCGCTGCTTTAACTCTAAATCAAGCTGCTGTGGATACAATAAAAACAAGTAACTCTCTGTTTTCCCTCCAAGCGGTGCAGGGTATAGAGGCAGCAGCGGAAAGGAATCGTATACTTTCTGTTCATCCTCCGAAAGAGGCCGCCCAAGATCGTCCAAGGCGATAATACCAGTAAAAAGAATCGCTTGTTTTCACCTTATCACGTTAGGTTGAAAAGAAATGGACACCTGCTGCTGCCTACGGGTGATTTCAAAACTCGTACAGAGTGAATGCACAGCGTGCAGACGAGAGCGTCTCATCATCACTGATTGCTAATTGCGCGTGTTTCTCAGTTCGTCACTCCGGTGAGAGTCGGAGCGAACGCTCCGCTCGGCCTCGGAAACAGCTGCCGACAGAAATCAATCCCACCGCCAGAGATCTGATGATGAAGATCACGCGATGTGCGCAAAAGCACCGGACGCACCTCGAGGCCAGATTCTTCTTCATTTTCTTCATTATTTCTGTTGACCGAGGTCAGAAAAACAACGTTGAACCTCGACTTTGAAAGCCGGCACGGTTGAGAAGACGAAATACGAAGAAGCTTAGCGCGGTTAGCTTGAAAGCTCCAGAATCACCACCAAATCACACCGCTATTATTCACACGTTTTCGTAGACATTGTTTTACATACACATGTATACTTATATAAAACATGATATTCAAAGTTTAAGGTGCAAAATCCAGCCAGAATGCTGACAATCATTTCGTATCGTTGAAGTTCAACCGGTTCCGAGCCTCCCACGCTTGCATTTTGTTTTAGCTCGGCGAAAAACCAAAACAAAACCCTCAAGGCCCGGAGATGAAATGTGGACAGCGCTGCCGAGTGAGAGAAGCTTCCCACTGAATAGTGTGCCAGTGTGAGCTGCACTCTGGAGGCACTTCAGCCAAATGATATGCCTCTCGCTCCTTCTACCTCCTCTCCCAACTAGTGGGCTTTTTTTCTTCTCTCTCTCTCCAAGTGTTTACTCTGGCTGGGTTTCTTTTTTTTTTTTGCAGCGCTATCTCTTCCATCCAAGTCCTCCAACTTACAAAAACCTCTTTTTTTCACCGCCGCACAAAGGCCGCTATGTACTTCTTTGTGTCACGCTTGTTTCCCCCGTCTCGCTTGTGTTCTGGCAGTCTCGCAGCCCGCCCTGCTTTGACATCCACCCTCCCCCTGCCCCATGCTCTCCTCCTCCCAGACTACAATAATGTGTAAAGTGCAGCTCAGCACGGCGGAGAATGGGGACTCTTTACAATGCCTCCTGCCATTTATCACCCGTTTAGCTGGTTACAGGTGGAGGAGAAGGCATGGAGCTCTGAAGCTCAGGCGCATGCTTGTGATGGGCGGGATGGGGAAGGCCCCGGCTGCCTGCTGGGCAACCTCAAAAACAACTTCAACTTCAACTTGCGATGGAAATCTGCGTGCCCGGCATGTTTCTAACACACACACATGCGCACAACGTGTTTGATGTGCCACAAACGATAAAAAGCAGAAACAAGTTGAGCTGAAGAAAAGCTATTCTTCGTAGCTTCGAGCTGCCACAGGATGTGAAATGTACCGATATCGCTGTTTGGAATAAATTGACTCAAGTTTAGCGTTTTATATTTGTATGATCTCTCTGGGTCCCAATAGTTAAGCCCAACAGATAAACGCAAGAACCGTAAATGTGCATACATTCAGGTTCAAAGGATGTTTGTTTCCATACTTCCATGTCACAATAGAGGACATTTTATTTTGTTTTATTCATTGTTTCTCACTCTCTTTCTCTTTTCTGGCCACAGGCCTTTATTTTAAAACGCCAGCAGACAAAGCCACTGTTCATCATCCACGCTTTGGTCACATTATGACCCGTGACCGACTGCAGATGAGCGCCGAGGCGGACGCCAATCTCGAGTACACAAGATCTCCAATGTTGACCCGTCGAATGATCACACTGAAATGAAACGCATCCGTGGAAAAAGGTCATCGAGACTCCTTTTGTTTCAGGGGCCAGTCTGACACCATAGAGCGGTGATTTCATCCAGAAGTGTGGGCTCACATGCGAGATAAAGTCTCCGCTGAAAACCACATTTCTTCTTCTTCATAACCACGCAATAACTTCATTGTTCAATTCATGTCGATAAAAAAAAAACCCAAAAAACCCTCCAAAAAACCCCGATGGCAATCAGATGAGCCTGTGCTGTGAAAAGGAAGGATTTTCTTTTTTCTCCCTGTGTGGTGTTATTTACGAGCTTTAATCAACTCTAGTAATTTTTAATAAGTTGTATGGACACAATTTTGTGCAGACTCCTGATGAAATATATAAAGATTAAGCTCAACAGGTGTGTGTGCACTGTAAATCCCTTCTGACTGAGGAAACCATCAACGTGAAGTACAGATGTACGCTGCATGGTTTTGTTGTACGCTGCTTTTGCAATGTTTTGAGGCTCCGTATGATGAAAAAAAAAAAAATATGAAGAAAACTATAATTTACTATCAAGGCAAATATCCAGTCTAGCATTTTCCTTCACAACTTGCATCAGTTCACTACTATTTAACACAACTTATTTGCACCACCAGTTAAAAATGCCACAAAAGCCTTAAAGAAGTTGGGTGTTTTTTCTTCTTTTTTTTTTTTTACTGCAAACCACATCCCCGGATCTGCACGATATGTGTCCCTGCTTTCAGAGATCATTGCAGAAGGCCCTCTGAACCAGCAGAGGGCGGTTCAAACCACAAGAGTTGTTCTGCCTAAAAGGTTATGTCCTGTATGCAGTCACCATGAGACAGGGATGACACATTCATGTGAACACCTCGTGTTTGCACCAGAAGATCCGAGCATGTCCGATTCACACTTTAACGACAGTTAGTTACACGGTTGACCACTTGCAAGAAAGAAGGGAAGAAAGAAAGAAAGGAAGAAAACCAGTGACCTTATCGGCATGGCAAGACTCAGACACAGAATATGCACTGAATTTGATCTAGAAAGTTAATGCATTTTATTTCTTTGCATAGTGTTCCTATATTTTCTGCAGTAGATGTATAATTGCTCTTTCAGAGTAGTTCATTGTTACGGTGGTGAGAAAGTACAGAGCTGATGGAAACTGTCCCGTAAGCTTCCTCAAAGTGATGCCGGAGATAATATGAACAGGCACTTCAAGGTGATCGTAGAACAATACAACTCCCAAATAGAAGGAGACAGATTGAGCAAGAACTCTTCAGTCACGCCTCTGTCTTCCGTATTTATTTATGACTGGAAACATGGCAAGGTCTCTTGTCAGACCTGCAGCAGTTGGTGGGTAGATCTTTTGGGGGTTGGAGCCTCGCCTTCAAAATAAAAGCACAGTAGTTTCAGTTACGGTGTAGCTGCCAGTGTAATACGGAGTCTACACTTTTCGACACACACAGACACGCACACACCTACACTTACACACACACGCACACACACACACACTCTCTCTCTCTCTCTCTCTCTCTCTCTCTCTCTCTCTCTCTCTCTCTCTCTCTCTCTCCATGTTATATGCTCCAAAACTACTTTTAAGTTCTAAAAAAGAGAACATGAGTGGGTTAAAAGTCCACAAGTCAGTACAAAGAAGATGAAAACATTGTTTTTTTTTGACAAAGTGTCAACACAACGTACACTTGTCATTTATTTTATTGTGAAAACCCCACACAGGACAGTAACACATGTTTGCTAGCTTCATCCTGCCAAAGAAGAGCGACCACGAGACCAATCAAGAACAGTCACCCCAATGACACCACAGCTCACGTTGTCTGGACATTGTTCTCCTTTAAATCCCCCTAATTCCGACTCTGGCCTCCCTCGCGACTGAAACTAAATGCACTTCCTGTAGTCCGCGAGAGCAACCCAACGCAAAGAGGGTTTATAACAGACTCCTCCCACCGAGTTGTCCTGGGAAACACTAACAACTGTAAGAAAGTGCACTCGACTCCAGCCTCCTGATTGTGGGACACTTCGGAGGGAGACCCGCACCGCCGCGCATCCATTGCCACCAACACTGCAAACTTTTTAATTAGTTTTTTTCAAAAAGGATAACTTGGCCCAGCTCCAAACAGCGCGAGTCCGTCAAACAGGAGGAAGACTATGCGTTCCTCTTCGTCTTCTTCGTCTCCTTTTCACTGAGCCGCGTCTGCTCGAGGTAAGAGGAGTCACTCACTAAGTAGCCCGTCTCTCGCCGTTGTGGCTGATTATGAAGAGACAAATGTAGCGTTACTACGTATCTTTTCCTCGGCGAAGGAGTTTAATGGCTGCTGGACGCTGGAGGCTGGAGTGGGGGGTTCACTTGTTGCTTGGTAGCCATGACATCCTCGCCCCGGAGCCCCGGAGGGGGTTCAGTGTGGGGACTTCTCACGTTTCTGTGAACTCAGGACGAGCCCGGGTTGTCCCCCACAACATGTAAAGTGATATAATGACAACAAAAGCGGCGATAATACAACGAGGGACACGTCATATTTAAACCACAGCGGTTACAAGTGAAGTTAGCCAACGTGACTATCAGAGACGTTAATGGCATTACATAATGTAAGATATAGCCATGTATTATGATGAAATTTGATATGAAAATTAACGAATTGAACACTAAGTTGATATTGCTTTGTAGAATAGGAGTGGAAAAGTCCCACGTGCCGTTGAGTCACACTCTATGGAGATGAAGTCGGGCTGAAAAACGTAACTGGGAGAAATTAGACTTCCTTTTAATTACATTTGCGTAATCAGCAGTAACCACATAACACCAGTTTCACACTGACACGGAGTCCCTTCTGTGTAGAACTTTAAACAAATGGTAAATGCTGATTTAGATGCCCATCTTGGAGGGTCCACATTGTCATGATCACATATGCAATGAACATGCCATCATCGAGCACAACGAGGTCATCATAAACTTGTCACTGTGACCTCACGTGGGACTATTTGTACTCTTCCAGGAAGTTCAGTTACAGGAGACCCCCCCCCCACCTCCTCCCCCTGTGTGTTTCAGACTTCTAGGAGGGACTGCACCCATGTCAAGAAAAAAAAAATCCCTAGCCTACTAATTCATTTACACCCATTTGACCTCAACCACTTAAAGGCACTCAAAAGGAACAAGGCCGCAAAAACATGGCCGCACCTCTGGTTCCCCCCTCCCTTGTTGGAACACACCCCCATAGGGGAAATGCATGTCGTTCACTTCCTGGGTGCACCTGGGCTTCCTTATACCGCTCCAGCGAAGACAGCCAGCAGAAACATACACACTGTTTTAGTTGGAAATATAAAGTTCTCAGTGTAAAAGTTCCAAGACAATCAAAATTTGCACAAATCTGACAAGCGATTGCTCTCCATTACGCTGCCATTTACAGCCTGCAATAATTGTCTCGTGTTTTGTAACCTGAGTAGAACTCACAGAATGAGGAAGAGCAGCCGGACACATTTTAAAGGATCTAGATCCTGTTTTATTGCAAACCAACACACAAAAATGGATCTTTAACTTCTGCCCAGCAGTTGTTGGTCCCTCCCCCAGCACGGCCCACGTCGTCACTGGTTTTGACCCCTTTAAATCTTTTGAGTATCTGTTCCTCTTGCTGCCACTACCCAGGCTTTTTACAGTCAGCGTTGACACATTTTATAGTCAGTCAAGTCACCTGCCTTACGTGTGTCTCTATGTGGAGAGGCTCTCCACAGTGGCACCGGCCTGTAAATCTGCGACTCCACCTTTTTAGAAGTGTCGGCCATGAAGTCGTCCCCCCTCGTATATATGAAAACGCTCTCTCCAGAATGTGTGTCTGATTTACAGGAACACTTCAAGTACTTGGCTCATTTAAAAATAAAAACATAAATACTTTTCAGGGAATTGTGCTCCAGCGTTACAGTAACACACTGGGAACTGGACATTACGAGTGCAGTGTTCTGCTGGCGGCTCCACTGGGAGATTGTTGGCTTTTTTTTTTTTTTTCATACTTTGCTTATTAGCATGTATTAGAGGGAAGAACATCCAGTGAGTTCCAACCACCCAGATCATAAACCATTATGACGTGTGCGTGTTGGCGTGTGTCATGGCGTTCCTCAAGCACATTTTCAACGTGTAGGTTTCTCAGCTTTTCAAATGAACAAAAGTCTCCACGTGTTTTAGCTTAATGTGGTTTTCATAGCACTCAAACAGCCATGTGGATTTTTTCTTTTTCATTTTTAAATGCTAAATATTGAGTTATAGGAACTCTTTTTTAAAGCAATCTATATAGTCTTCAATGTCTTGAACATCAGGGCCACCATGTTGTCGCAGTGGGTGTTTTGAATAAGTGGAAATGTAAGACAGTAATGACAATCCTGATATGCAAAGAAGCACAAAAGGAAGAATGTAAATTCCCAAATGAGATACTGACACACTCTACTGATTACGAGCACCAGGAAGCAGCAGCGGACGAGGATACAGTTGAGTTTTCATTTTTCCTCACGAGGCTATCAGCAGAGGACTAAACAACGGTTCCACTAAAAAAAAAAACCCAACGTATTTGTGTAACCTCTTCTGCGTCGCTTACATCAAACTTCAGGCCCGGTTCTGACGGCCGCCCCCAGTCACGAGTAAATATTCAGCTCCGGCACAAGCGACACATGAAAGAGGAGTTGGCCTTCCCATGGAGAGCGCCGTAAATTACTAGGAGGATTCTGCCGGCTCCAAGCTGAACCCAGCCAATTTCTCATCCTCACAAAACCCCCTAATTTAATGATGATGGAGGATATGCACGGTGTCAGCCTTGTAATTACACCGTATTTACTATAGAATGGAAGCATTAGAGGAAGTCTTACAGGTACTAGTTGGCGACGCGGGATGGGTTTTCGTATGCCTGGGAGGGCGACCGCTGCATTCCCCGCTGATATCCGCAATGAGGCCTTGACTCTGTTTTTTTTTTTTGTTAAGGCTGGGATCGCTGGAATCCGAACGGCACGCCGAACGGCAGCCGCACTCGCTGTTCCTAAACAGCAGCCACCTCTGCTGCTCGCCTCCCCCTCCTCCCGGGACTTATCAGGCAAGGGTTGTTGTTGTTTCCGTGCCTGTGGCGGTTTCCGCATCTTTCTGCGAACAAAAACATCGACTTCGCCAGCCAGAAGTTTGTTTTGAGAGAAAGTGTGTCTCCCCCGGATGAAAATGTGCTGCATATCCTGTTACCAGTGTGTGCTGTACGTTCACCATCACACATAGTTGTTTACATGTGCATTCTGTTGATCAGATTAGATCTTACAATGGACTTATTAAAGACTGTGTGGAGTCTCCACGCTGACAGAAATAAACCCGACGTGTAGCAAGGAAGCAAAAACAGACGCAAGGCTTCGAGACGCAGTGATGCAAATAGAAATGTGCAAAGAAAACTGGTTTGTGAGGATGGATGGAGACAAAGCTATCTGGAAGAAAGTCTTCTCCTGTGCACAAACAGTAGTCAGACTTCAGTACGTATACAGGAGATGTTTCCACTCTGTGAATGGAATCCGTCGTGGGCTGAAGTTTGATCCATGTTGGAAGACAAACGCCAAACACGAAGACTCCGCTCTGCTGCTGCTTTTAGGCATTTGATGCCTTTTATTGATAGCGATGAGTGAAGAGATGACAGGAGCAAAGACAAAATAAGTTGGCTGTCGTGGTGTAAAAGTACTATGGTACATTAATATTAACAGGTATTCTTCTTAAGTACACTCGCATGGCACTTGTACTGAACTTAAATGTTTTAATTTTATGCCACTTTATACTTCTATTCGCTTTACTACTCCGATAGATTTCTGAGCCCAACGGTATCTTACTCACTCTGCCAGATTAATACATGGCAGCTCGTTACTTTTGCAGATTTAAGATGCGGTATATTAGACCGCAACTGTTGATTATTTATTGCAATCTGCACATCATCTCAATTAATGAACAGCGAAAAAGCCTGCAAAACATGAGAAAAAACAGCAACAGATGCTCTTTCAGAAAAGAAAAACATAAATATATGAAAGTCATTAGCATGTAACCGATCTCAGCGTTTCCCTATAATTATATAGTCGTGGCTGTTTTAATGATTTTTTTTTTATTCATTCAAAACAAAAACATTGCCGTCGTCCACAAACCCCCCTCTGTGTTTTCTCCCCTAGCTCTCATCACAGCCGCTTATTTTTGTGTGTATTTGACTGATAAAGAAATGGGGAAAGGACAACAACAACAACAACAACAACAACACATTAACGTGTAGAAAGCAGTAGCAGGATCGCTGCCGTCCCAGCAGTGCGAGGTTGCAGCAGACACCTGACCCGCGGCTCGCCGGCTCCGCCTCTCCCCTCTGACATCAGCACTTTGATCTGCCTACTGTCTGTGTTCGCACAAAGCCATATTTAGCTCAGTGTAATCAGCGCGGTCGAGAGCTCGCAAGTCCGCTACTCAGGGATGCCTGCCTAGTATAAACACACCTGCTCTCCCCCGGTGGACTTCCCAATGACTTGTATGTGCACCTGAAGGAGTCAGCTCGCAGCCCGCCGTCATCAGACAAGACCGAGGGTAAGGTTTCCGTTGACGATGTGGCGAGAAAGAAGTTGCTCTTTTAGTTTTGGGGTACAGCTCAGCAGGTGGCTCTTGTGTTGTCGGCTAAACAAAAGCACGATAGAGTAGAAGTGACACATGGATGTACTGTAAAACCCAGGGCAAAGTTTAACTGCGATTTCCCCCACAGCGCCTAGAAACGTCTGCCTCCGCTTATGGGAAATTACATGTTTTCTTTCCTCGAAACTCTTAAGGTATGAATTCCTCACTGCTTGAAACTTTATTATGACATACCTGATGTATTTCTGTATGGATGTAGGATTCACTCGTATGAAGTTCGAATAATTAATAGCAGAAGCGTTGTTTTTCGTTCAGTTTTTTTTTTACTTCTTAGCTGAATTCGTGGTCACATGGGGCATTCGAAGGCTGTGACTGGTCACATGTAACAGTCATGCTTTGTGCAAAATAAACGCACCTGAATTTAGAAACTGAATGCCGGCCTTTTTAAATATTCAGTAACATTTCGTTGAAATGTCAAATGACAAGGGAACCGATACACACATGAAATCACTGGAGTGCCTCTTTTCTAAAAAACATCCATGAAGCGCGTGTCTTCATGCTTACGTAATATGGCAGGGTCTTCTATTCAACGTTTCTGTGGTTTGATGCAATACTTACGTTGACGTTATTGAACAGTTAGAAGTCCATCCTGTTTTTATTAGCTTCCTGTTTGAGAAACACATGCTTGAGGCTGCGATGCCGCCTGTTCAGTCTCCTGGGGAACCCGTCCAGACTCTGTACGATCCGGTTCCCAAAACCGCTGCAGTGGCTTTTAGTTTCACACGTCTCTGGCTGTTTATGAACAGTTTCCAAAGAACAAGAGCGTGGGTTGAAATGTGTCATCTGGTTGGAGTGCAACATGTCGGAAAGACCCTCGGTGAGGTCACCAGTGTATTGCAGGGGTAAAAAGACACACACACACATATATATTTGTGGGCAATTTAGAGTTTGTGACTGACCCAGGACCTTCTTGCAGTGAGAAAATAGCACTAACCAAAATGCCATTATAAGGCAAAGCTTTGGGGTTGTACATGCTTTAATGGGACATGTTGACTGCTTTGGTAATTGAAATGATGTATCAACCATTACTGCAGTGAGGGTGACGTTAATCTCCCCAAGCCCGCTGCGAGTCTGAGGTTTGCTTTGCTCAGGATTCTCCGAGCTTAAACCTCTTACCTCTCCAACGAGACCAACAGCCACTTTCCTTTTCTCTCCCCGTCTGTGTGTTTTTCTTTGCCCCTCCCGCCCCCCGTCGCCTCCCTCACGTTTGGTCTTCTTTCCAACACCAGTTTGTTTTTCCTCGCACCGCGGTTGAAATGAGTAAGCTCGGTAAGTTGCCGGTGAAATGTCCTCCTGATCATTTGAAGAGGTTTTGCACCCGCGTCCGCTCCCGTAAACAAGTCGCTCACCCGAGCCATCGCCCGTCAGGATCTGGTGAGAAATTGGATTGCCAAGTGCAGCTGAATTCAAGTAGCAGAAAATTGCCCGGCTGATTGTGTAAAGTGTTGGACATTTACCGAACGTGCAAAGGTGAACAGCAAAAATCCTTCTGAAGGTTTCCCGTTTTCTTCTTTTATTGAATTTACCAGAGCAAACATTTGGTGCAAAAGCCACAACACCCTTCAGACGTGCCTGTAAACGTTAGCCTAACCCTGTCTTTTCACGCCTAAAACTCAAGGAAACATTGGACATTTTGGAGCGGATTTCCTAAAATGTCAAACTACACTTTTGTTTTTAAAGATGTGTACAGAGCGCCTGATCGCTGTGGAAACCGAGAGCGGGGGCGGGGAGGGGGAGGAGCGCTTGTTCAAGGCCCGGGCCCTGATTACAGGCCGGCCCCCGGTGCGCCTCACAATAAGATAATGCTATCTGGGCCCACAGGTATTTGGTTTCAGTGGAGAGGGTAATAACTGTCACCAAACACTGAGGAGACCTTTCATCCTCGGGCCTCGTGTTGTCGGCCAGCGCTTGTGTGCAGTCCTCGCCGCACAGAGGCCGCTTTTGTGCGCGGCGGGGTGAGGTCACGTCACCGCGGCGGCCCTCATATCTGTCCGCGGGGGGACAATGACGAGGTTTGATTAAATCAAACAGCCGTGACTATCTAAATGGCGCTCGACATCGTGCGTCCCAGCTACTGTGGCATGCTTGTTGAGGTGGGTGACGTAGGCCCGACTTTTTATTAGGCCGTGCAACCCGAAGAGCAGGGGCTGATGGTGAACCGTGAAAAGAAAAAGGGGACGCACTTTGTCCTCTCCGGGGTTTTGTGCCGCGGCGAGTGCCGTCGGCGTCGTGGCGGTAGGCCAGTATCTAGTGGTTAACCCGGGGGGAGGCATGAGAGGTTAAACAAACATCAGAGTTAAACATCAAACCCAACTGAGCCACACGGAGCCTTAATCCTCCCTCAGCGTGCCACAATTGAAGGCTTCCATTACGCGCGGTTGACAAAGGAATGTACCGGCGAGTCCTTCATTAATTTGAGCGATACGGTCGTCACGAGTTTTAGAAGTCCCGGTGTTGTGAGTCGAGACGTTGCTCGCGTTTGCGAGGAGACTCGGACAGAAACAACAAGCCTGTCTAGATTCATTCAGTCTTTCATCAAAAAATAAATAAAAGCATTAAAAATATGATTTGATGCCCATCACGAGCTCCAGCACTCAAACATCCAGAGCTAATACAAAGCGTCTGACCTGGAAAAAAGACGGGTTGATAATACGAGCATGAAGAGAAGTTAAGAGGGGTTAAGAACGAACTCTCCCCGGGCTTAAATCAGCCCGGAAGCTCTACCTGGCACTCTTCATCGGCCATTTGGTGAAGGCTTTTCCATCCAAAGCTCCTTACTGTACCTTACATCAAGATAGTGGTTCTCAAACTTTTGTCACGCCCGCACTTTAGAGGAAGACAAATGTTCATGCCCCGCCACAAAAAACTTGCTTACTGTGGGTGCAATTAACCTGTTTTGAACTGAATATCTTTTTAAATGATTAACGATAACGTGCAACCCCTGCAAAACAAAACGGGTTGAGTGCAGGCATGTGTGAGCCGTCACGTTGTGTCAGTATTAGTGGCTGCAGAGGTTTGAGAACCACTGCATTCACAGCAAGATGCCTATGTGGGTCCTTGAACCCCCTTAAACCTGTGTGTTGTTGGAAAAAAATGGATTTCATGTCAAGATAAAGATGCCTTGTCGGTGATGTTTTTTTGAAATGTTTGTCATATGTGTGTCATTGTGAAAAAAGAGGTAAAACATACAGGAAGGAGAAGGTATCCAGGCAGGTTTTCCTGGTTTTGTTGGTTGATACTCGAGGGGATGTTAATGATGAACTGTTAACCAGCAATAAGAACTTTGTCAGTTTAATGTTAATCAGTTAAAAGAAATATATTTAAAAAAAATCTGAGCTCGAACAGCCTTTCACTTACAGGAGAATAGCCGGTCCACCTTAAAGGTCACAAAAGGGATCTTCGGGGCGAATCAGGTGACAAGCGAGTCACAAGAACCTGGCTCGTGTATTCTTGAGTTGTTTTGGCATTTATTCACTGGTTTAAAAAATATTAATGCATAACCCAGCAGATGGCGATATATTGATGGCTTCAACCCTTCTCCGTGCTTTGGCTCTTGTCGCGGCTGACCGGCTCGTTGGGCTCGGTTAGCGGTTAGCGGTTAACGAAGGTCTGCTGTCAGTCAGAAAAAGAAATAAAACAATTCTAAATTAGCATCCCTAATCTGCATTGGCATTCTGTAAGTTAATTAATGGCCAACGGGAGGTTTTTGACCCAAGAAGACTGAAGCAGGAAGCTCCGAGGCGATAAAATGCGGATGTAAATTTGTTATGTGCTTCGAGTTCAACGATCGATGTGACCTGTTTTATTTTTAAGTAGCCGCACTGGATTCTGAGCTACTGGCTTCCACTTCCTGCTTATTCTTCTTTCTTTTCTTTTTTTTTTTTTTTTTACTGATGTTAAGATTTAATAGTAGGGCCTGATCTGTAAACTCACAATATATGCATGGCTCAATGCCAGTTGTTGAGGAAATTATTATTATTATTATTGCATCTAAAATTGTTTGATACAATCCTGCTTTTGAAAGTGCATACTATTCACAACATTTCAAGGCCAGTGAAACAAGTACAATTCGACGCCTCTATGAACCTAACTGTCCAACATTGATTGCGTTTGGTTGATTAGATTAGTCAGCCGTGCGCCGCAGGTGTGATAATGAGCCCATGAATGACTCAAAGCTGCAGATGGGCACGTAGATGGGCGGCTGCAGGGTGGAGATTTAGGTGAGCACCTTTTGGATCACGCACAAAACCACGTGGCTTTTTTATTTCTGGAGTGTTTTCAAACTCCTAATTGGTCTCCTGGCGACCGACGAAACGATGACCTGCGCTTCACACGTGCGTTTGTTTTAGTGGACTCGAGAGATGTTGGCCTTTGGACTGGAAGAGAGGGAGGGAGGGAGGGAGAGGGAGAGAGACTCTGAGGGACGGCGCTGACAAGAAGAAGAAGATGATTGTGTTGACGCCGTCACGGGCCTCCAGTCACCTTTGACCTCTCCACTGTTTACTGTTCTTGCCGTCAGTGCTTCGCTCGCATGTTCTCATGTCATCCCATCCGGAGTCGATTCTCTTTGATCTGGAGGATTTAGAAAAAGTTCAAGAAGATTACATGTCTTTACATGACAAAGGGAAGGGGAGCAAAACAAACCACCTGATTATTGCCATCAATTTGGATTCGTGTTGGATTACAAGCATTACTGTATCATCAAGCTTGAGCGCAATGGAACAATTAAACCTTTGATGTCATTTCAATTTCTAAAGCTGAAAATCTCCTGCGTAAAAGTTCCCCCAGGGACGTTTTAAGCCTATAGTGGTGCCATTTATTTTTGTCCGTTTGTTTAGTGTGTCATGTAATACACATTTCTACCAATGGTTTGACATATTAGCGCCGATCTACAGGTGGCGGTGACACAAAGATGTGCTACGATGCACCAGCAAAGACGGGAAAGAAGAGGGACAGCGAGCCAGTTCTGAATGTAGACAATGCTGTCTTTCTAAATACAAAAGAAAATCAGCTTTTACAAACATTTTATGAGGCAGGCAATTCATATTTAGACCCTAAGGATGCACACAATGTCTTTTAGTGAGCTGCACTGAATGTAAACGAAACGTTTGCTTGTGTACAAGACGACTCCACAGGGCACCTTTTTCAAAGTTTTTGCCAGAATACTAGGGGGCCGTCATAAAGACGGCTCATCCCGATTACTGGATTCGGCGAAGCTGCTCCCATGCCTTTTTTTTAAAAAACATTTTCTTATATTGGACCCAAAGCGGCATTTACTTGACTGTGACATTGACATCGGATGCACCTTCCATCCAGGTGAGGATTATTGAATCGTGCGCGCTGGCAAGCCGGCGTCGTCCCACTGAGACCGAGCATCCCGCTCCCCCAAGAGACGGACCTCCTTGTCAGCGACGGTACACAAAAAGCCACACATTTACAGACAGACGACTGACCGTTGGGCCACACGCCGCTGTGGTGGTCTGCCCCGACGCGTGCTCATTGTGTAGGGTTTGTTGTCAGCTGTTGATTGTGAAGGGCGTAGTCCGATTAATGAGTTGTGAAGCTAATCCCGTTCACCTCCCCCCTCATTCACGCTGCAGTCACATGGCTGTTACGGCTTTTTTCTTTTTTAGATAGCCGGGGCAAAAATAACTTAACATTGCTTTTGTTTCATTCCCAAACAAAGAATAAAATTAGAAAGACTTCATGAAAAAAGAATCCATAACGAGGGCCATTCACAAGCCCGGCTCCTATATCCCACAGCATCGAGGGGCTTTTGTCGCTTGATTTGTCGGTTCATTTGAGGCGGCCGTGCACTTGAGCGCGGCGCCTCTCTGGTGGCCATACTGCCGTGGAAAAAAAAGAAGAAAATTTGTTTTTTAAAGGCAGTTTGGGCCATAATGGAGCCTGTGAAGGAGCCAGGCTGAAGGCTGGCTTCCCCCTGGTGTTTTTAGGTGGAGTTAATGGATTGTGTAATCTCTATAAGCAGGTGTCGGATGGCCGTAGGGTGAGCTTAGGGGGATGTCATTTCTCAAGGTTCTTCTGTTACCATAGAAGGAAAAACAGAGTTTAGTTTGGACGTGTGTTCTTTTTTTTGTGTGCCGAATTACACGGCAGGCGCGCAGGTTTTTTAATTCGCCCATCTCGTTTGAAGAAAACAGATTGCAGGATATCTGTTTGATGGTCTGATTTGGGGCAGAATTTGAGTCGATTATTGTCTGAGGATAATACGAATGCTCGTTTACTTTTCATCTTGTGAAAGATGGTACAATTGTAGAATTATTTTTTTTTTTAAATGTGGATTTAAAAACGTGTAGAAAGTTTGGTTTCCAATGTCTTCTTCAGTTTTACCGTTGCACCAATGCCTTACTTGACATGTTCACTGTAACTTCCCCCACAAGTCCAGGTATTATCCACATGCAGCACCAAAATAGACACTTGCAGGAAATTGCTTAGAGCGTATGTCCCTCTGGGGAAATACTGCAGCGTTTTTGTGACAACGAAATCTGTGTCATTTCTGTACTTTGCAGGAGTTGCAGTTAGAAATGACTTCTACGCTCAAGAGTTTGACCAGATTACACCCAACAAACTGTACGACCGTGTGGGTCAAGCACAGAAAATGTATTCAAGGCAGCCCGATGAATGGATCTCAACCGCTGCACCGAGGCATATTTTGTGTTATCATTGTCTCAAGTGACTCATCTTGTGAAGAAGCCTCTTGTAGTGATAACCACACTATCATGAACACCTTCCATGCAGCTTGTAGCTATTTTATTTGCATGTTAATTGTTTCAAAGTTGGTGGACGGTTAAAGCAAACGAGCTCAGACGAGTTAAAAACGCTCTGGAATTTTCTCTTATTTCACAAAATATTTAAAAAAATATTTGTTGTGTTTATATAAAGTATTTAGTGGAATTGTTCACTCACTAATTGAACACAATGGGACCTTTTCCAACCATAAGTCAACCGTTAGCTTGACTACACAGAGCCACAGACGCCTCCTCAGCTGGCGGGACACCTTTTGATTCTTCATACAGGCTAACTAGCGTAGCTCGACCGCCACACCTAAAGAGGAAGTTTCAGATGGATGTGGTAAAGTCCCCTCCATGAATCCAAAGCAAGCAGTGGAGCAATGTCCACCCTGTGACGAGGCGGCACAGTGACTCCGCTTCCTGCTGTGTGCAGCTTTTTTTTTTTTTTACAATTTATTATTGTGCAATAGTTGAAACTGTGAATGCAATAATTTTGTAATAGATGTAAAGACGTGTCCAATAAAAACCTCCCCCACTGGATCAATAGACGTTATCAACGCTGTCCTTAAGCGGGTGTGACTTCAGCAACACACCTACTTCCTGGTAAATATGTTCCCGTTGTGTAATAAGATGTTAGGTCACCCCCACGGTCAATATGGTGTTGCATAAAATAAAAATGTCAGCCGAAGGCCGAGGCCCCGTCGTGTGTTAGACCTGTGGCGCTGTAAAAAAAAAAGAAGAGTGCGCCACAAATGTCCAAAAATATGCAAATGTAAATAGCCGGTGAGCCCGATGGGGACATAATGTGAGAGTCTTATCAGTCAAAGTCATGCATGTGGTGAATAAGCTAGTCCCTGGCCCATTGCACTTAAGGCAAGAGGATTAGACTCCAGAGTATTATTAGAGCCGCTGATTATCCCCTTACCTGATGCGCCTAATTCCAGCCCGAGCCTGTTTATTTAGCAGAAAAGACGGGGAAAACAAACCCTTTTGGATTGGGTGGCGGAGGAAAGTGAATTGGCCTCGGCTAGGCGCTCCGTCGAGCTTCGACTCTTTCGGGGGTTTTCCTTTCTGCTGAACTCATTAGGTCCTGGCCTTTTGTCAGCCGCTCTCTCTCTCCCCCTCCTCGCCCGCCGCGGGGTTCGTGTGATTAATGCACTGCCGCTGACCACTGAGGCCGGCAGCGAGGACTTGTTTTAGTGCCAGGGAACGACGGACAAAAGAAAATTTGTCTCCCAATAACCGGGGGGAACGCGCGGTTCTTTTGGAAAAGCCCACCGGTCCCCTCGACCCGCCGATGAACGCAAGCAGGCCGATGTCTCTTCAAGAAAAGTTCAGCAATCCCCCCCCCCCGCCCCCCCCAAAAAAACCAAACCGTTTGTTCCCAAGCCGATAAATGTAATATGTTGGTTTTCTGTTTTGGGATGCAATTACACACCCGCTGCTTCTGACCTTGCGCCCAGAAAAAAGCTTTTGAGGCCTGACTGACATTCGAGGCAGGGGAATCGAACGTGAACGTGAGCCGCTAAATCCCGCTGAACTGACGTTCCCGCCATGTAGAGGAGGCAAGACCGGGAACTTCCCCCTTTTTTAAAAAGTTTTGTTTGCTTGCTGAAGAAGTTCCGGGTGATCGGAGGAGGCAGGAGCGCAGTAATAAATTGTCATAATTTGCCGCAGCCTGTCTTTGAATAAACAAGCACAAATAGAGACTTGGCAGTTTGGGTTGGATGCTGATGAGTGTGTGTGTTTGTGTGAGTTTGTGTGTGTTTGTTCCCACACGTGTGGGATTCAGTGTGTGTCCTTTGAGTACTCATGCACTATTAACTTCCCACTGAGTGTTGGGAGGACCGCCAGGGTCGAGCTTAACTGTCACCTGTTCGGCAACAATGTTCTGACACCGCTGCAGCTGATACACATGCATTTTGTGGGAAGGGGAACGCAACCCCCCCACCCCCAACCCAAAAAACAAAAACAACTAAAAAAAACCTGGAGGTCAAGTGTTGTGTGGCATCCAAGGCAATTTGTTTGCAGGATTTCTCCTCCATCTGAACACAATACTGGCTCCCATTTGTCACATTTCCCGGCGCTAAAAGGAGAGCGAGCGCGTTGGACTCAGCCAGAAACACGACTCCAAATGAAATGTTTCGACCGCGTCTGCTGCTGTATGAGCATCGCACACCTATCAGCCTCATTACGTTTTCATATGGTAAAGCTGAAGACGGCTTGTTGCCATTTCCCCCCTCCCCCGACGCGTCACCTTGTTTGTGTGTACGGTTTATTAACATTAACTGCAAAGCTATAACCTCTTCTGTGTTCTTGTCTTCACAGCGCCCAGGGACATGAAACTCAATCCACAGCAAGCTCCACTCTATGTAAGTATCTCTGTTCATGGAGAGGCACCCGTTGCAATCTTTCTTGCCGATTTTTATAAATGACATTAGGCCTCCAGATTAACTTTTAATTTTCCCCCTGTTTTGAACTTCATTGTGAAAACATCTGAAACATTTCTTTTTGCTTTATTGTCATCGATAGTGGTTGTTTGCATGAAAAAAAAACACAATTAAAATGTCTCGGAATTATCTATGATCAGCTCATTAAATATAATTACAACTTTTAATAGCAAGATTTTGTTTCTTATCAAAGCAAATATCCTGGTATTAATAGTTATTATATTTTATAAACTGCTCATAGCAAGTGTTGGGAAGCTAAAAATGTAATTCCGTCTCTAATATTGATTTTCAATATCGCTGAGTTGCTGAATGAATGTCAGTCGCTCTAAATGTTTTTAGTTTTCTTCTCCACGGTTTCTTTTGACCTTTGTGAGCTTCGTGTGTTTTTTCACTCGTAAATACAAGTCTGACCTGGTTTTCAATCGGCTGCCGGTGGATCGGTTCATCTCTATTATTCACACTGGACCTGACTCAGAAGCTGTTGCTCCACAGCTTTGTCTCTGAATGCCTCAACATCAGTCCGCCCACACAGCTGTTTCCACACAGCTGTTTCCACACAGCTCCACCAGACCTCTTCTCAGGACTGTGTGCTGTAGGTGGGCTCCTCGCGGGTCCTTTGTTTCCCCTGTTGGGGCGGTACAATTTGCGCCTTTTATCATACTTTATTAGTGCTTATAAGATGCTTATGAGATGCCCTTGTGTAATTCCTAGAAATAGCTCCAATTCGCTTGAGTGACAGAAACTAAGTGTGTGGGTGTGAAGGACCAGTTAACGGGGAACACGACATAGCAGCATGCAAATGGCGTGGCTGTATAACGTGTCACATGTCTCATGATGATGACACGTGACACTGGAGAGGCCTATTGGTTTCTATCGTGTCCCGTGTCGTCATCTTTTACATGTTATCAGTGAAATACAAGATAGGAACGTCTTGGTGGACTGTTGACATAACAGAAATAGTACAGGGTAATGTATAAGTGACTAAAAACAAGACTGTGGATCTTTATTTTATCCAAAGCACTTTTTCTTTGCTTTTTTTTAAAGTATGGTTGTTCCATGTTTATATTTTTTCCAACTCTCAAAGTGTCAGTGTGTTGCTCCACCCATTCATGTCCTTTTTTTAAAATCACAACTACATTGTCAAAGCTATGGCAGCTTTTGTTGTGGCTCCGATTTTGGATTAAATCTTGGTTTTGATCCAAGACCTTAAATAATGACTCTAAAAAAGGACAAATTGAGGCCTTGTTTACCTGGACACGTGCCTTTTGTCCAAATCAATAGGTCAGCAGGCAATTGCAGCAAAGAGCTTGGCGCCAAAGGGGACGCGTGACCTCTCGATATTCTTGTTAATTGTGAGTTTAAATGTTCTTTGTGGCTGGTTGTCATCGCAGCTAATCTCCACCCCCTTAACGAGCAGTCAATCTCATGCTCCCTCTGCCCCTAAATTGCGTATAAAGCTCCAAGATGTCAGATTTCCTCTTCAGTTGGACAGAACAAGCTACTTCTTTCTTCTCCTTTTTTTCTTC
The DNA here is from genome assembly GCF_023055335.1 of Clinocottus analis. Classification (NCBI taxonomy): domain Eukaryota; kingdom Metazoa; phylum Chordata; class Actinopteri; order Perciformes; family Cottidae; genus Clinocottus; species Clinocottus analis. Next base: position 2,693,341 of record NW_027175820.1, read on the forward strand.
CTGGAATAAACCAAAGCTTCGGGCAATGTCTTGTTTCCCCTATAGCACCCAATAATGTAATAATGTCCTGAGAAAATTTAATCAAATTTGCGATTTAACCTGATCCAAAATGTAACTCAATAACTCGACCAATGATGTCATAAAATGTCCTTTCTCAGACGACTAATTTTTTTTTTTTTTCCACAATCTTAAACGTAATGCAAATTCTAAATGCCTACTAAAGTACTTTTATTTCTTCCTTTTTTTAAAATTCAATTTCAAACCCTTTTTGATTGCAGAAATTCCATAAACTCTGACGAGGCGATGGGTTCAACTTATCTCACACGAGTCAACACTGACTCCGATTTAAACAATTTTTTTTTTTTTTAAAGGAACATTTAATGAACGACTGAATCAACTGCGTTGCCTTCATCGCTCGCCGTGGTGTCATCCGCCTTCTGAAGCGCATGGCATCTTCTGATGACGTCTAAACTGAATAATAGAGTCGTGCACACCGACGTGCGTTTGATCGGCACCCACGGTGTTTTGGGAGATTTGACCGGCAGGGTTTAATCTCATTTCCCATTTATGAGGATTTAAGTTTAATGCATCTTCGCCTGATTAAAGCGCACCACTTGCCATCTGTTGTAAATCTCAAATTCTACATGAAGCCTGAAGGTACATTTCTAAACATGAAATCATCGTCAAATGATTGCGTTTCCTAAAGGCAAACATGACACCTACAGAAAAAAAAAGTACATTACCCGTCAAAGTAATCACTTCAGTTTAGACAAAACAAACACATTAACATTCAAATGTTATCAGTCAGAACATTTTATTACGCTATGGGTCAAGGTTTAACCTTATTGGATGCACTGTCCCATTGTCTAACCTTTTTGGGGTTTTTATTACATTTTCAATCAGTTTGGTGCAAACATCTGCAGAAAATAATAATCTCATAGGGTGCAACAGTCTTTTTTCTCATAACTACTGTTTATAAGTCATTTGTAACTCTGACTTACTGTGAAATGAAGTGTGTGTCTCAGACTTACAGCCGTGGGCGTTGCAGTTCATCCGCGAATCGGAGGGTCACACAAATGTAACCCCCTGATTCATTGTAAACGGGTTGCTGGTGGGTGAAGTATTGCATCGTTGATGAGTGTTTACAAAATAATTGCATTCTCTCGAATGGGAACACGGCAGAGAGCAGAGCTGAGCGACAGCAGTGCAAAGTTCATTTTACTCTGTCAAGTTTATAGCTATAGTTAGCTTTGCTGCTTAATCAGCCCACCGTGTGTGTGTGTGTTTTGTGTGCGTGTGTGTTTTCGTGTGTGTATGTGTGTGAGACACCACTAACAGGTGAGGAAAGCTCACAGGAAAAGAAAAGAGATGTGTGTTTGCGTCTCAATGGGCTCGAGTGGCTCGCACACATTACCCACCCAGACCTTATCTGTGATTTACACCCAGAGGCCGTTGAGTGGAACCGGGCGAGCAGTCGGGCCTCATTAGACATCAGGCCTCAGGACACTTATCACAGCCGCTCGCAGTGAAATAGCTCACACGGGTTAAGTAGTCAGCCTTTAATTGAAAAAAGAAAAAAAAAAAACACCATCCACTTTGTAAAGTTTCTAGATAGAACTGCTGGTGCTGAAGAGGTTCAAGTCCTCCGGCGCTATTGCGA